>NC_046167.1:40618818-40637375 GCF_011064425.1 Rattus rattus
TAAAAGTACTGTTGATACTACGCAGGTCAGGGGAAAAAGTGAAATGCCCCAGAAAAATGGAATTTTTTCAAAATATTGCTACATCTGAAAGGTATACTTGATCCGGCTGTATCCTATTCTAAACTAAAGGAGTTTACAAAGTAACTGGGATTCAATTCATTAAAATGTTGCTATGTCTTGAAAATTAGGCATGATTCTAGCCTGACCTATTGAAAACTAAGTGAAATCGCCAAGAAACTGGGATTCCATTCGTGAAAATGTTGCTATATGTTCAAAAGAATGGTTGATCTGACGGCGACCTTTTGGGAACGAACTAAATTGGCCATGTAACTTGCATTCTGTTCATGGAAGTGTTGCTATATTTTGAAAAGTGTGATTGTGCCACACGCGAGCACTTGGGAACTAACAGAATTCGCCAAGAAAAAGGGATTCTGTTTGTGACAATGTTGCTATATCTTGAAAAGTGGACTCGTTAAAATTCCTCCTATTGGGAACTAACTGAATTCGATAAGAAACTGGGATTCCGTCCGTGAAAATATTGCTATATCTTGAAATGTATGCTTGATACAAGGGTGTCCTATTTGGACTAATTGAAATCGCCATGAACCTGGGAATCCGTTCATAAGAATGCTGCTGTATCTTAAAAAGTACTGTTGATATTAGCACGTACTGTTGGAAAATAAGTGAAATTGCCCAGATAATAGGATTCTCTTCTTGAAAATATTGCAATATCTTGAAAGTGTACTTGATCCTATTTGTATCCTATTCTAAACTAAAAGGAGTTTCAAAGAAACTGGGATTCATTTTCATGTCTTTTAGGCATGATTTACAGCCTATTGAAAACTCTTGAAAAATTTCAGAAAAGTTGCTATAATATTTGATTCTAGCCTGACGAACTATTGGCCATGTAGCAAACTAAGTTGCTATATTTTTGAAAAATCATTGTACTTACTACTTGTGAGCATGAAGACAACAGATTCATGAAAAGGAGTTCATTCGTCTTTCTATATCTTGAAAATGTCGCTACAATTCTTTAGAAGAGACATTGTGATTCCGTTCGTGAGAAATGTGGCATCTTGAAAAGTATGCTTGATACAAAAAAGGGTGTCCTATTTGGACCAATTGAAATCGCCATGAACCTGGGATTCTGTTCATGAGAATGCTGCTGGATCTTTAAAAGTACTGTTGATACTAGCACGTACTGTTGGGAAATAAGTGAACTTGCCCAGATAATGGGATTCTTTTCTTGATAATATTGCTATATCTTGAAAAGTATACTTGATCCTCTTGTGTCCTAATAGGAACCAAATGAATTTACAAAGAAACTGGGATACATTACATTAAAATGTTGCTATGTCTTGAAAATTAGGCTTGATTCTAGCCTGACCTATTGAAATCTAAGTGAAATCTCAAAAGGAACTGGGATTCCTTTCGTGAAAATATTTGCTATATGTTGAAAAGATGGTTGATCTGACAGCATCCTTTTTGGAGCGAACTCAATTGCTATGTACCTTGGATTCTGTTTGGAGTATTGCTATATTTTGAAAAAGTGTGATTGTTTTCATGCGTGTTCATGGGAACTAACAAATTCGCCAATAAAAGGGATTCTGTTTGCCCGACAATGTTGCTATATCTTGAATTGCACTACGTTAAATTTCTTAGAACTAAATGAATGATAGAAAACTAGGATTCCGTTCGTGAAAATATTGCTATATCTTGAAAAGGATGTACGATACAAAAGATTTTCCTCTTTGGATTAATTAGCCTACCATGAACCTGAGAATTCACTTAAGAAGGCTGCTGTATCTTAAAAACTACTGTTGATACTAGTACGTACTGTTGGAAAATAAATTAAATTGCCCAGATAATGGGACTCTTTTTCTTGAAAATGTTATATATCTTGAAAAGTATACTTGATCTATTGTATCCTATTCTGAACTAAAAGAATTTACAAAGAAACTGGGATTGTTTCATTAAAATATTGCTATATCTTGAAAAATTAGGCATGATTCTAGCCTGACCTATTAAAAACTAAGAAATTGAAAAATACAAAACTGGGATTCCTTTCCAAATTGAAAATGTCTTTACATCTTGAAAAGTATGTGATACGGTGTCCCTCTTTGGACTAATTGAAATGCATGCCTTGAACATGAATCAGATTTCATAGAAAATGCTGCTGGATCTTAAAAAGTACTGTTGATACTAGCATGTACTGTTGGAAATTAAGTGAAATTGCCCAGAAAATGGGGTTCTTTTCTTGAAAATATTGCTATATCTTGAAAAGTATACTTGATCCTATTGTGACCTATTGGAACTAAATGAATTTACAAAGAAACTGGGATTCATTTCATTAAAATGTTGCTATATCTTGAAAATTAGGATTGATTCTAGCCTCACCTACTGCAAACTAAGTGAAATCACCAAGAAACTGGGATTCCTTTCTTGAACATGTTGCTTCATGTTGAAAAGAATGGTTGATCTGATGGCGCCCTTTTGGGAACTAACTGAATTGGCCATGTAACTTGGATTCTGTTCATGGAAGTGTTGCTATATTTTGAAAAGTATGATTGTTCCGTTGGCGTCCAAATTGGAACTAACAGAATTCGCCCAGAAAAAGGGATTCCGTTCGTGACAATGTTACTATATCTTGAAAGCAATTGGACTCGTTAAATTCCCCCTATTAGGAACTCAAATGAATGATAAAACCTAACTGGGATTCACGTTCCTGAAAGTATTTACTACATCTTGAAAAGGATACTTTGGTAAAAGGGTTTCCTCTTTGGACTAATTGATATGCCATGAACCAAATCGGTTCTGAGAAGGCTACTTATCTTAAAAACTACTGTTGATACTAGCATGCTGTTGGAAAATAAAAGTGAAAGTGCCCCAGATAATGGGACTCTTTCCTTGAAAAATATTGCTATATCTTCACTAGTATACTTGATCCTATTGTGTCCTATTGGGAACTAGATGAATTTTCAAAGAAACTAGGATACATTTCATTAAAATGTTGCAATATCTTGAAAAGTAGGCTTGATTCTAGCCTGACCTATTGAAAACTAAGTGAAATCGCCAAGAAACTGGGATTTCTTTAGTGAAAATGTCGCTACATCTTGAAAAGTATGCTTGATACAAGGTTGTCCTATTTGGACTAATTGAAATCGCATGAACCTGGGAATCCGTTCATGAGAATGCTGCTGTATCTTAAAAGGTACTGTTGATACTAGCGTGTACTGTGGGAAAAAAAGTGAAATTGCCCAGAAAATGGAATTTTTTCTTAAAAATATTGCTACATCTTGAGAGGTATACTTGATCCTATTGTATCCTATTCTAAACTAAAGGAGTTTACAAAGTAACTGGGATTCAATTCATTAAAATGTTGCTATGTCTTGAAAATTAGGCATGATTCTGGCCTGACCTTTTGAAAACTAATTGATCGCCAAGAAACTGGGATTCCGTTCATGAAAATGTTTGCTATATGTTCAAAAAAGAATGGTTGATCTGGCGACCTTTTGGGAGCGAACTAAATTGGCCATGTAACTTGCACTTCTGTTCATGGAAGTGTTGCTATATTTTGAAAAGTGTGATGGATACCACCGCTCCACTTGAAATAACAAATTAGCCAAGAAAAAGGGTTCTGTTGTGACAATGTTACTATATCTTGAAAAAGTGGACTAATTAAAATTCCTCCTCTTGGGAACTAACTGAATTCAATTATTGATGCATCTTGAAAATATGCTTGATACAAGGGTCCCTATTTGGACCTTCAAATCGCCATGAACCTGGAATATCTAAGCAGAATGCTACATCTTAAAAAAGTACTGTTGATACTATCATGTACTGTTGGAAAATAAGTGAAATTGCCCAGAAAATGGGATTCTTTTCTTGAAAATATTACTATATCTTGAAAAGTATACTTGTTCCTATTGTGTCGTAATGGGAACTAAATGAATTTACAAAGAAACTAGGATTCATTTCATTAAAATGGTGCTATATCTTGAAAATTAGGCTTGATTCTAGCCTGACCTATTGAAAACAAGGTGAAATCGACAAGAAACTGGGATTCCTTTCGTGAATGTTACTATATGTTGAAAAGAATGGTTGATCTGACGGCGTCCTTTTGGGAACTACCTGAATAGGCCATGTAACTTGGATTCTCTTCATGGAAGTGTTGCTATATTTTGAAAAGTATAATTGTTTCATGCGCGTCCACTTCGGTACTAACAGAATTCACCAAGAGAAAGGGATTCCATTCTTGACAATGTTACAATATCTTGAAAATTGGAACCGTTATAATACCTCCTATTGGGAACTAACTGAATTCACCAAGAAACTTAGATTCCGTTCGTGACAATGTTGCTACATCTTGAAAAGTATGCTTGATACAAGGGTGTCCTATTTGGACTAATTGAAATCGCCATGAACCTGGATATCCGTTCATGAGAATGCTCCTGTATCTTAAAAAGTACTGTTGATACTAGCACGTACTGTTGGAAAATAAGTGAAATTGCCCAGAAAATGAGATTCTATTCTTGAAAATATTGCTATATCTTGATATGTATACTTGATTCTATTGTATACTATTGTGAATTATATGAATTTACAACGAAACTGGGATTCATTTCATTAAGATGTTGCTATATCTTGAAAATTAGGCTTGATTCTAGCTTGAACTATTGAAAATTAAGTGAAATCGCCAAGAAACTGGGATTCCTTTCGTAAAATGTTGCTATATGTTGAAAAGAATGGTTGATTTGAAGGCGTCTTTTTGGGAACGAACTCAACTGGCCATGTACCTTAGATTCTGTTCATGGAAGTATTGCTATATTTTGAAGAGTATGATTGATTCATGCGCGTCCACTTGGGAACTAATAGAATTCGCCAAGAAAAAGGGTTTCGGTTCATGACAATGTTACTATATCTTGAAATGTGGACTCGTTAAAATTCCTCCTATTGGGAACTATCTGAATTCGCCAAGAAAATGGGATGCCATTCGTGAAAATATTGCTATATCTTGAAAAGTATGATTGATACAAGGGTGTCCTATTTGGACAAATTGAAATCGCCATGAACCTGGGAATCCGTTCATGAGAATGCTGCTGTATTAAAAAGTACTGTTGATACTAGCATGTACTGTTGGAAAATAAGTGAAATTGCCCAGAAAATGGGATTCTTTTCTTGAAAATATTGCTATATCTTGAAAAGTATACTTGATCCTATTGTGTCCTATTGGGAACTAAATGAATTTACAAAGAAACTGGGATACATTTCATTAAAATGTTGCCATATCTTGAAAATTAGGCTTGATTCTACCCTGACCTATTGAAAACTTAGTGAAATCTCCAAGAAAGTGGGATTCCTTTCCTGAAAATGTTGCTATATTTTGAAAAGAATGGTTGATCTGACGGCGTCTTTTTGGGAACAAACTCAATTGGCCATGTACCTTGGATTCTGTTCATGGAAGTATTGCTATATTTTGAAGAGTATGATTGTTTCATGCGTGTCCACTTGGGAACTAACAGAATTCGCAAAGAAAAAAGGATTCGGTTCATGACAATGTTACTATATCTTGAAAGGCGGACTCATTAAAATTCCTCCTATTGGGAAATACCTAAATTCGCCAAGAAACTGGGATTACGTTCGTGAAAATGTCGCTACATCTTGAAAAGTATACTTGATACAAGGGTGTCAAATTTGAACTAATTGAAATCGCCATGAACCTGGATATCCGCTCATGAGAATGCTGCTGTATCTTAAAAAGTACTGTTGCTACTAGCACGTACTGTTTGAAAATAAGTGCAATTGCCCAGAAAATGGGATTCTACTCTTGAAAATATTGCTATATCTTGAAAAGTATACATGATCCTATTGTGTCCTTCGGAACTAAAGAATTTACAAAGAAACTGGGATACATTTCATTAAAATGTTGCAATATCTTGAAAATTAGGCTTGATTCTAGCCTGACCTATTGACAACTAAGTGAAATCGCCCAGAAACTGGTATTCCTTTCGTGAAAATGTTACTATATGTTGAAAAGAATGGTTGATCTGACGGCGTCTTTTTGTGAACGAACACAATTGGCCATGTACCTTGAATTCAGTTCATGGAAGTATTGCTATATTTTGAAGGGTATGATTGTTTCATGCTTCTCCACTTGGGAACTGATAGAATTCGCCAAGAAAAAGGGATTCTGTTCGGGACAAAGTTACTATATCTTGTAAAGTAGACTCGTTAAATTCCTCCTATTGGGAACTAACTGAATTCGCCAAGAAACTGGGATTCCGTTCGTGAAAATATTGCTACATCTTGAAAAGTATGCTTGATACAAGTGTGTTCTATTTGGACTAATTGAAATCGCCATGAATCTGGGAATCCGTTCATGAGAATGCTGCTGTATCTTGAAAAGTACTTTTGATACTAGCACGTACTGTTGTAAAATAAGTGAAACTGCCCAGAAAATGGGATTCTTTTCTTGAAAATATTGAAATATCTTGAACAGTATATATGATCCTCTTGTGTCCCATTGGCAACTGAAAGAATTTACAAAGAAACTGGGATTCATTTCATTAAAACATTGCAATATCTTGAAAATTAGACTTGATTCGAGCCTGACCTATTGAAAACTAAGTGAAATCGCCAAGAAACTGGGATTCCTTTAATGAAATTGTTGCTACATGTTGAAAAGAATGGTTGATCTGACGGCGTCTTTTTGTGAACGAACTCAATTGGCCATGTACCTTGGATTCTGTTCATAGAAGTATTGCTATATTTTTGAAGAGTATGATTGTTTCATGCACGTCCACTTGGGAACTAACTGAATTCGCCAATAAAAAGGGTTTTGGTTCATGACAATGTTACTATATCTTGAAAAGTAGACTCGTTAAAATTCCTCCTATTGGGAACTGACTGAATTCGCCAAGAAACTGGGATTCCGTGTGTGAAAATATCGCTACATCTTGAGAAGTATGCTTGATACAAGGGTGTCCTATTTGGACTAATTGCAATCACCATGAACCTGGAAATCCGTTCATGAGAATGCTGCTGTATCTTGAAAAGTACTGTTGAAACTAGCATGTACTGGGGGAAAATGAGTGAAATTGCCCAGAAAATGGGATTCTTTTCTGGAATATATTGCTATATCTTGAAATGTATACTTGATCCTATTGTGTCCTATTGGGAAGTAAAGGAATTTACAAAGAAACGGGGATACATTTCATTAAAATATTGCAATATCTTGAAAATTAGGCTTGATTCTAGACTGACCTATTGAAAACTTAGTGAAATCTCCAACAAACTGGGTTTTCTTTCGTGAAAATGTTGCTATATGTTGAAAGGAATGGTTGTTCTGATGGCGTGTTTTTGGGAACAAACTCAATTGGCCATGTACCTTGGATTCTGTTCATGGAAGTATTGCTATATTTTGAAGAGTATGGTTGTTTCATGTGCATCCACTTGGGAATAACAGAATTCTCCAAGACAAAAAGATTCGGTTCATGACAATGTTACTATATCTTGAAAGGCGGACTCGTTAAAATTCCTCCCATTGGGAACTATAAATTCGCCAAGAAACTGGGATTCCATTCGTGAAAATGTTGCAACGTCTTGAAAAGTATGCTTGATACAAGGGTGTCCTATTTGTACTAATTGAAATCGCCATGAACCTGGAAATCCGTTCATGAGAATGCTGCTCTATCTTAAAAAGTACTGTTGATACTAGCATGTACTGTTGGAAAATAAGTGAAATTGCCCAGAAAATGGGATTCTTTTCTTGAAAATATTGCTATATCTTGAAATATATACTTGATCCTATTGTGTCCTATTTGGAACTAAAGAATTTACAAAGAAACTGGGATACATTTCATTAAAATGTTGCAATATCTTGAAAATTAGGCTTGATTCTAGCCTGACCTATTGAAAACTAAGTGAAATCGCCAAGAAACTGGGATTCCTTTCGTGAAAATGTTGCTATATGTTGAAAAGAATGGTTGATCTGACGGCATCTTTTTGGGAAAGAACTCAATTGGCCATACCTTGGATTCAGTTCATGGAAGTATTGCTATATTTTGAAGAGTATGATTGTTTCATGCGGGTCCACTTGGGAACTGACAGAATTCGCCAAGAAAAGGGGATTCAGTTCATGACAACGTTACTATATCTTGAAAAGTGGACTTGTTAAAATTCCTCCTATTGTGAACTAACTGAATTCGGCAAGAAACTGGGATTCCGTTCTTGAAAACGTTGCTAATTCTTGAAAAGTATGCCTGATACAAGGGTGTCTATTTGGACTAATTGAAATCGCCATGAACCTGGGAATCCGTTCATGAGAATGCTGCGTTATCTTAAAAAGTCCTGTTGATACTAGCACGTACGGTTAGAAAATAAGTGAAATTGCCCAGAAAATGGGATTCTTTTCTTGAAAATATTGCAATATCTTGAACAGTATAATTGATCCTCTTGTGTCCCATTGGCAACTGAAAGAATTTACAAAGAAACTGGGATTCATTTCATTAAACTATTGCAATATCTTGAAAATTAGACTTGATTCGAGCCTGACCTATTGAAAACTAAGTGAAATCGCCAAGAAACTGGGATTCCTTTAATGAAATTGTTGTACATGTTGAAAGGATCTTTCTTTTGTGAAAATCAATTGGCCATGTACCTGGATTCTGTTATGAAGTATTGCTATATTTTTTGAAAAGTATTGTTCATGCGCGTCATTTTGGGAACTAACTGAACTAATAAAAGGTTCGTTCATGACAATGTTACTATACCTGGAAAAGTGGACTAATTAAAATTCCTCCTATTGGGAACTAACTGAATTCGAAAAGAAACTGGGATTCCGTTCATGAAAATATTGCTACATCTTGAAAAGTATGCTTGATACAAGGGTGTCCTATTTGGACTAATTGAAATCGCCATGAACCTGGGAATCCGTTCAAGAGAATGCTGCTGTATCTTAAAACGTACAATTGATACTGACACGTACTGTTGGAAAATAAGTGAAGATGCCCAGAAAATGGGATTCTTTTCTTAAAATATTGCTGTATCTTAGAATGTATACTTGATTCTATGTATCCTATTCTGAACTAAAGGAATTTACAAAGAAACTGGGATTCAATTCAGTAAAATGTTGCTGTATCTTGAACATTAGTGTCCTTATTACATGCGAATCCTATTGGAACTACTGTATTCACCATGATACTTAGATTCCTTTCGTGAAAATGTTGCTATATATTCAAAAGAAGGTTGATCTGATGGCATCCTTTTGGGAACTAACTGAATTGGCCATGTAAATTGGATTCTGTTCATTCAAGTATTTCTATATTTTGAAGAGTATGATTGTTCCATATGCATCCACTAGGGAACTAACAGATTTCGCCAAGAAAAAGGGATTCCGTTCGTGACAATGTTACTATATCTTGAAAAGTGGACTCGTTAAAATTCCTCCTATTGGGAACTAACAGAATTCGCCAAGAAACTGGGATTCTGTTCGTGAAAATGTCGCTACATCTTGAAAAGTATGCTTGATACAAGGGTGTCCTATTTGGACAAATTGAAATCGCCATGAACCTGGGAATCCGTTCATGAGAATGCTGCTGTATCTTTAAAAGTACTGTTGATACCAGCATGAACTGTTGGAAAACAAGTGAAATTGCCCAGAAAACGGGATTCTTTTCTTGAATATATTGCTATATCTTGAAATATATACTTGATCCTATTGTACCCTATTCTAAAGAATTTACAAAGAAAGTGGGATTCATTTCATTAAAATGTTGCAATATCTTGAAAATTAGGCTTGATTCTACCCTGACCTATTGAAAACTAAGTGAAATTGCCAAGAAACTGGGATTCCTTTCGTGAAAATATTGCTATATGTTGAAAAGAATGGTTGATATGACGGCGTCCTTTTGGGAACTAACTGAATTGGCCATGTACCTTGGATTCTGTTCATGGAAGTTTTGTTATATTTTGAAGAGTATGATTGTTTCATATGCGTCCACTTGAGAACTAATAGAATTCGTCAATAAAAAGGGATTCCGTTCGTGACAATGATACTATATCTTGAAAAGTGGACTCGTTAAAATTCCTCCTATTGGGAACTAACTGGATTCGCCAAGAAACTGGGATTCCGTTCGTGAAAATGTCGCTACATCTTGAAAAGTATACTTGATACAAGGGTGTCCTACTTGGACTAATTGAAATCGCCATGAACCTGGGAATCCGTTCATGAGAATGCTGCTGTATCTTAAAAAGTACTGTTGATACTAGCACGTACTGTTGGAAAATAAGTGAAATTGCCAAGAAATTGTCATTCTTTTCTTGAAAATATTGCTATATCTTGAAAAGTATATTGATCCTATTGTGTCCTAATTGGATCTAAATGAATTTACAAAGAAACTGGGATACATTTCATTAAAATGTTGCAATGTCTTATAAATTAGGCTTGATTCTAGCCTGACCTACTGAAAACGTAGTGAAATCTCAAAGAAACTGGAATTCCTTTCATGAAAATGTTGCTATATGTTGAAAAGAATGGTTGATCTTACAGCGTCTCTTTGGGAACGGACTCAATTGGCTATGTACGTTGGATTCTGTTCATGGAAGTATTGCTATATTTTGGAGAGTATTATTGTTTCATGTGGGTCCACTTGGGAACTAACAGAATTCGCCAATCAAAAGGGATTCTGTTCGTGACAATGTTACTATATCTTGAAATGTGGACTCGTTAAAATTCCCCATATTGGGAACTAACTAAATTCAATAACAAACTGGGATTCCCTTTGTGAAAATATTGCTACATCTCGAAAGTATGCTTGATACAAGGGTGTCCTATTTGGACTAAATGAAATCGCCATGAACCTAGGAATACGTTCATAATAAAGCTACCATATCTTAAAAAGTACTGTTGATACTAGCATGTACTGTTGGAAAATAAGTGAAATTGCCCAGAAAATGGGATTCTACTCTTGAAAATATTGCAATATCTTGAAAATTAGAGACCCTTTCTAATACTAATGCCTCATTCTAGCTTTCTTGTCACAAATGGAACCTCTGGTCTCTTCCTGATTCCCCATTGGCAGGACATTTATTGACATCCTAAGAATATGAATTCTGATTTCCAGCATAATGGTCCCCATTTTTATATATTTAAAAAACTCACTCTATATTGATCCATCTAGCCGTGGCTTTGCTTTGCTTGGCACATGGATTCTCTCACAATCATGAGAATACCTTAGTTCTAATGTCTAGGGTTGATGAGGCAGAGATACCGAATTCCTGTATAAGACTGAAGAACACTCTAAAAATGTTTTGGTAAAAATAAAAGGTGGCGGAACCAGTTTCCACGCATACCCTTGAGGTCTGGTTTCCACTAGTTCTGGCTCCAGTGAGTCATTGGAACTTTTTTTGTTGAGTCCTGATTTTAACGGGTTGTTGGGAGTTTATACTAAAACTATTAGGGGTCAGATGCTGGGAATGTGAACAAAGTCTACAGTAAAAGAGCCATGAGATAGGCGGTCTCTGTATGAAACTGACGTGGCACGACTCCGCCTGGTCAGAAAGTACCAGGGGCAGTGTGGGGAGCTGCTGAGATAAATTAAAGGCTACTTCCAATGGCAATCTGGACCCAGAACTAGCAGAACCAAACCACAAGGCTATGCGCAAGAACTGCCTCCCACGGCTTTTTTTATTTTTACTGCAACATGAAAAAAGAATGCAAAATGCTCAGAGAAAGGATGGCAGAACTGGGTAGAACCTGGTTTTGTATTAAGGGTACAGTGAACATAGTATAGTCTCCACATTCTCCATCAGATTGGTTCTATGATGCTATCTCATTACCTACCATATTGTGTTTATCCTTTAAGGACTCGTGTTGGGAGCTTAGTCCAACACATCTTGGCTCAGTGTCATGAACAAGTTCTGGGACCTTTAAGAAGTGCAGTCCTTAGGCAATTTGTGCTTGTCCTCAGAAGGGAATATAAGATCTGACTTTGTCTTTGGCGTTCTGTTTGGAAATGTGATCATGTCTTTCTTCACTATATATTTCTACATATTCACTATATATATTCCTAATGCTCTGGCATGAAATCTTCTAAGTACAGAGTTGATGCCAGGCACCATGTCCTTGCATTTCCAGAACTGAGTGATAAGTAATCACATTTTCTTTAATGAATTAGCCTGCCTGAGGAAGTTCATAGCTGGGAAAAAAAGCATTCAAGCACCTTCTAATTTAGGTATACTATCCGCATACAGGCAAACAGTGGATACTCTGAATGTTTCTTTTTTAATTATTGGTTATTTTATCTATTTACATTTTAAAATCGTTATCCCTTTCCCAGTTTCCTTTGAAAACCTCCATCCCCGTTCTCCCTGCCTCTGATGGTGTGCTCACCACCTACCCCCAACTCCAGCCTCACCATCATAGCATTCCCTTTTGCTGGGGCATTAGGACAATGGCCTTCCCTCCCCTGACAAGTAAGGCAAACCTCTGCACATCCTCTGCCTTACAGAAGCCTTACAATTTTATGCTGTCCCATTTGCCAGTTCTTGTTCAGGAATGTTTCCATTGTCCCTATGTATTTGAGGCTCTTCCCCACTTTCTCTTTTATTAGTTTCAGTGTATCTGGTTTTATGTGGAGGTCTTTGATCGACTTGGACTTGAACTTTGTACAAGGAGATAAAATGGATTGATTTGCATACCTCTACATGCTGACCACTAGTTGAACCAGCACCATTTGTTGAAAATACTGTCTTTTCTCCAGTGGACGGTTTTAGCTCTTTCGTCAAAGATCAAGTGACCAAAGGTGTGCGGGTTCACTTCTGGGTTTTCAATTCTATTCCATTGATCCACCTGCCCGTCTCTGTATCAATACCATGCAGCAATTGCTCTGTGATACAGCTTGAGGTGAGGGATGGTGACTCCCCCAGAAGTTCTTTGTTGTTGAGAATAGCTTTTGCTCTCCTGGGCTTTTTGTTATTCCAAAGGGATTTGCAAATTGCTCCTTCTAACTCTATGAAGCATTGAATTGGAATTTTGATGGAGATTGCATTGAATTCGTATATTGTTTTTGGCAAAATGGCCATGTTAACTATATTAATCCTGCCAATCCATGAGCATGGGAGATCTTTCCATCTTCTGAGATCTTTTCAATTTCTTTCTTCAGAGACTTGAATTTCTTGTCATACAGAATTTTACTTGCTTGCTTTAGTTTTTACAATTCAAGGCTTTTTTGTTATTTGGGACTATTATGAAGGGTGTTTCTCTAATTTTCTCCACCTGTTTATCCTTTGAACAGAGAAAGGCTACTAATTTGTTTGAGTTAATGTTATACCCAGCCACTTTGTGGAAGTTGTTCATCAGGTGTAGGAGTTCTCCAGTGGAATTTTTGGGGTCACTTAATTATACTATCCTATCATCCTCAAATAGTGATATTTTGACTTCTTCCTTCCAATATGTAGCCCTTTGACCTCTGTTTACTCTCTAATTGCTCTAGGTAGGACATCACGTACTATATTGAATAGGTAGGGAGAGAGTGGGCAGCCTTGTCTAGTCCCTGATTTTAGTGGGATTGCTTCAAGTTACTCTCCATTTAGTTTGTTGTTGGCTATTGGTTTGCTGTATATTGCTTTTACTTCGGTTAGGTATGGGCCTTGAATTCCTGATATTTCCAAGACTTTTATCATGAAGGGGTGTTGAACTTTGTCAGCATCTAATGAGATGCTCATGTGCTTTTTTTTTCTTTGAATTTGTTTACATACTGGATTACATTATGGATTTCTATATATTGAATCATCTCTGCATCCCTGGAACGAAGCCACTTGATCATGGTGGATGATTGTTTTGATATGTTCTTGGATTCAGTTTGAAAGAATCTTATTGAGTATTTTTGCATCAATATTCATAAGAGAAATTGGTCTGAAGTTCTCTTGTTTTGTAGGTCTTTGTGTGGTTTAGGTGTGAGCATAATTGTGGCTTCAAAGAATGAATTTGGTAGTGTTCCTTCTGTTTCTAGTTTGAGGAATAGTTTGAAAAGTATTGATAGTAGGTCTTCTTTGAAGGTCTGATAACAGCCCTAAACCCATTCGGTCAATATCCCATGTTTTTTGATTGGGATACTTTTTAATGACTGCTTCTATTTCTTTAGGGGTTATGGGACTGTTTAGATGATTTATCTGATCATGACGAACTTTGTTACCTGGTATCTCTCTGAAAATTGTCCATTACATCCAGATATTCAGGTTTGCTTGAGTATAGCTTTTGCATTCAGGATCGATGATTTTTCTGGAATTTCCTCTGTTTCTGTATTTTCTTCTTCCTTCTCATTTCTGATTTTATTAATTTGGATACTGTTTCTGTACCCTCTGATTAGTCTGGATAAGGATTTTTATCTTGTTGATTTTCTCAATAAAACCAAGTCTGGTTTTGTTGATTTTCTCAACGAACCTAGTCCTAGTTTTGTTGATTCTTTACATAGTTTTTGTTTGTTTGTTGTTTTCTATTTGGTTGATTCAGCTCTGAGTTTTATTTTTTCTCTCTATCTCCATCTCTTGGTTGTATTTTGCTTCTTTTTGTTCTAGAGTTTTCAGTGTTTGTCAGCTGCATGTCTCTCTCTGTGTTTCCTTTGAAGGCACTCAGAGCTGTGAGTTTTCTTCTTACATTACTTTCATTGTGTCCCATAAAGTTTTTAGGGTTGTGCCTTCATTTTCATTAAATTCTAAAAAGTCTTTTAAATTCTTTCTTTTATTTCTCCTTGGACCAAAATTATCACTGGTAGATATTTTGTTTCAGTTTCCATGTGTCTGTGGGCTTTCTGTTGTTTATGTTGTTATTGAAGACCAGTCTGTGCAGATCGATAAGATGTACTGAATTATTTCTCTTCTTCTTGTGTGTTGAGGCCTGTTTATGATCAATCCTTATGGTCAATTTTGGAGAAGGTAAATTGTGAGATTTGTTGAGAAAAAAGGTACATTCTTTTGTTTTAGGGTGAAATGTTCTATAATCATCTCTTAGATCTATTTGGTTCATAACTTTTTTTTTTTTCCTTTTTCTTTTTTTTTACCTTCACTTTTTTATTCTGCTGTATTTTCCTGCAAAGACTAGCATGATTGGTATCACTGGTTAGATAGTCGTTTTACTGGGTAGACAGTTGAATCCATTCAGGTCAGCATCTAACTTAATGAAGCCTATGTCCTTGGCGACTGATGGAAGCACTCTCGGCACATGTTCAGCCTGTATTGTTCTGGATCAGACCATGGCAGTTAGAGCAGACACAGCAAGAGCAAGAACCCAACCAAACTTCAAGGATGACTCAGTAGAGCTGCTAGTGACCCATCTTGCTTCCATTTAAAAAGAGGAAAAGAGGTCCTCACTTCTATTAATTTTCCATCTGTGTTTAATTTTCTGTTTCATGATCTGATAGAAGTGGAGGTTGAAATCTCCCCACTACTATTGTGTATAGTGAAATATATGTTTCAACTTAGTAAGTTTTTTTTTAATGAATGTGGGTGCCCTTGCTTTTGGAACATAGATGTTGAAAATTTGAGTTATCTTGTAGATTTTTCCTGTGAGGGAGTAAGGAAGTGTCCTTCTTTATCTTTTTTGATAACTTTGGTTTCAAAGTCAATTTTATTAGAGTACAGCTTGTTTCTTGGGACCATTTTTGAAAATTTTTCCAAATTTTTTACTCTGAGGTATCTCTCATTCCTGTCACTGAGGTGCATTTCCTTTTTGGAAAACCAGATGCTGGGTCCTTTCCATATCCACCTTTAATCTATGCCTTTTATTGGGTAATTGAGACCATTGGTTGCAGAAATATTAAGATAACGTAGGTATTTATTTCCTGTTTTTTGCATTTGTTAGAGGTGGAAGCATGTTTGTGTGTCTCTTCTTTAGGGTTTTTGAAGAAAATTATTCTCATGCTTTTTCTAGGTGGTTTCCCTCTTTGTGTTGGGTTTTCTTTTATCCTTTGAGGGCATTGAATTTGGAAATTGTTAGTAAATTTAGTTTTGTCATGGGGATATCATGGTTTCTTCATCTATGGTAACTGAGAATTTTGCTGGATAGTAGCCTGGGTGGCACCTGTGTTTCTTAGGTTCTGTTATGACATCTGCCCAGGATCTCTATTTCATAACTTTTGAGAAGTCTGGTGTGTAATTTTGAAGGTCTGCCTTTAATGTTACTTGCCATTTTCCCTTATTGTTTTAGTATTCATTCTTTGTTTGATAGTTTGGTGTTTTGACTATTATGTGATGGGAAAGAATTCCTTTCTGGTCCAATCTGTTAGCTTATTGTATGTTCATGGGCATCTCTTTCTTAGGTTAGAGAAATTTTTTCTATAATTTTGTTGAAGATATTTACTGGACCTTGTTTGGGAATCTTTTGCTTCTCTTCTATATCTCTTTGTCCTTGGGTTGAAGTCCTGTCCCCTCAAAAAAGGCCTGAGCAGATGGATTCAGTGCAGAATTCTGGTCAAACCTTCAAAGAAGAATGAAACATTCAGGTAATTATTCCTCAAAATAGTAACTGAAGAAGCATTTCCTAATTCTTTTACAAAGCTATTATTAGTCCATACCAAAACTGCAAAGATCAGTAAAACTTTATAGATAAATATCGTTTTGGACGAGGCACAAAAGATTCTAAATAAATACTTGCAAACTAAATCTTGAGCATATCAAAAAAGTTTCTACCCTGACTATGGCTATATTTCATCCCAGAGCGGCAGGTTCAACATGTAAATCAGTAAAAACATAAACAATTGCATGAACAGTCTAAAGGACAGAGATACTGCCATCTCATTAGATGTAGTGAGTGGAACTTTAAGAACATTCACATCCCTTATGACAAAAAGTCCTGAGAGTAAGAATGCAAAGCACATATCCTAATATTATGGTAGAAATTACAGCAGTCTTATAGCCAACAATAACCAAAACTCAAACATTTTACACTAATATCAGAGCAAAGGCAAGGATGATTATTTTTCCAACCTATTTAATATAATAATATTTAAAAGTCTTATAAAAACTGAAGGGATACAAAAGTGAAAGGTGGATATTTTATTCTAAAGAAATCCTATAGGGTTGGGGATTTAGCTCAGTGGTAGAGTGCTTGCCTAGCAAGCTTAAAGCCCTAAGGTTGGTCCCCAGCTCCGAAAAAAAAAAAGAAAAAAAAAGTCCTTAAAGACTTTGAAGGAAACTTCTAGAGCTATAAATTTTTCAGCAAAATTCATGATACAAGCTGAACACATGAAAATAGATAGCCTTCCCACATACAATGGAGCAAGGAAGTCAGAGAAACATTAATTAATAAATATTGTTATCCTCAGGAAACATCCCAATTTGAAATAAAATCTTTAAAGACAGAAAAAGAAATTGAAGAGGACACTAAGGAAGATGGAAAGGCCACCCATGCTCAGGATTGGTAGATTTTAATAGGAAAATGAAATTTTCTTGCCAAAATCAATTTTAGACCTAATGCAAATCACTACCAAAATTCTGAAAGCAGAATTCTTCTATAGAAATTTGAAAATCAAAATTTATATGGAAAATTAAAAACAAAACAAAAACAAAAAAACAATACATCCTGAGAAGAGCTTGAAACAATCCTGAATGATGAAAGAACTGTTGGAAGATGTCCAATTTAGATTTTCCAAGCCATCATGGAGCCATGGTAATGTAAAACAGTGTGGTGTCTACACAAAAACCAACGACTGGATTCAATGGAATGGAACTGAGGACTCATGAAAAGTTCATACACCTGGACCATTGATTGTTGACAAAGAAGCAAAACACAAACTGAAGAAGAGACAGAAGACCACCATCTGCATCCCAAATGCTTGCAAACAGGACAGCTACTACAAGAATCAAAATAGATTTATATTTATCACCATGCATGTAAAAAACTCCCCCACAAGACAGATTACCTAGAATCTGATAAAGACAGAGTCAGAGATAGTTTTGGAATCATTGGCTCAGAAGACTTTCAGAATGGGACACTGACAGGACGGACATTAAGATTAGTAAAACAGAACCCCATGAAGCTATTAACCCTGTACAGCAAAGGATTTGCAATCATTTGGCAAAATATAGGCTGGGATGGGAAAAACTGTTTTATAAATTATATATCTAATAGGTATATAAACAATTTAAAAAAACTGAACATTAAGAGAACAACAAAATTAAAACAGCTTCAGTACTAACAGAGAGCTCTCAAAAGATGAAATGGAGATGGTGAGAAATTTAAGGGCAACTTAACATTTTAAGCCACCAGGGAAGTACAAATCAAAATTGCTTTGAGATTTCATCTTACTTGCATCCAGTGGTCAAGATCTATAAAGCAAATGACAGAACATGGGCCAAGGATGTGGGGGAAAGGCAACGCTTACTCATTAGTGGGAATCCAAACATGCAGCCACCATGTGTGGAAATTAGTGTGGCAGTTCCTCGAAGCTGGAAACAGATTTTCCTCAAAATCCAAGCTAAAACTGGCACGATGGTGCATGTCTCTATCCCAGAACTTGGGAGGCAGATGGTGCAGACCTCTGTGAGTTTGAGGGAAGTCT
>NC_046167.1:40637475-40851140 GCF_011064425.1 Rattus rattus
ACATTCTCTGTTGAGATTCTTTTATTCTTTATAACTCTTAGCAGGCACTATAGCAAACTTCAGTGTCATTCTAAGGAAATTGCCCTTTCACAATTTGTGTGGTGGATTTGGTAGACAGCCTCAAGTTTCTTTCACTTTCTATTTCAGTATGTCTTAAATATTGAAGAATAGGTTTTCCTCTATGTTAAGAGGATTAGTTTGAAATTTGTCTTTGAATATAATTTTCCTTTTAGTTAAGATAATCTTCTGAAAACTTTACGTGGTTTATTACATATGCTGGACAGTAGATGTTCATTCATAATCATAATATGGTTTGAAAATATGTTACTCCACTGATTCATCTATACGCATACAGATCATGATTTCTTAATTTCTTTCTCAAGAATAATTTTAGTACCACAACATGGCTTCTCAGGCATGGGATCATATCCAAAGACCTTCTGGGTCTGTGTACCAGCTGGAAGGCAGACAGATATTTAATACACTCTTTTAATCAGTAACATTGAAAATAATTTAATTTGTAGAAAGAAGCAACTATGTTTCAAAGTGATATCTAACTAAGGGTCATAGTGACAAATCAGATGAAGATTCAACAGAAGAATGCACAGGAGAAATGTACAGAAACAGGCTATTTAAGGACAGCATGTGGAGAGAAAGGGTATGTGCAATTTTACTTGGACAGTTTTATAGACAGGTTGCAGAGAGAACCAGCTAGACCCTGGTGAAGAGAAGTGAGATAGAGAATGAGAATGAGCCAAAAGATTAGAACAAACTAACACATTTAACAAGAGGTTGTACTGAGCAATTCATTCAGAAGCCCAAATAGCTAGATTAAATGAATCAACTTGGAAGATTAGATTATATGAAGGCTTCAACCTTCTAGACATAGGTCTAGGGATAGTTAGAACAGAGAAAGAAATGCTGTGGGCTCACCCCAAACCCTGTGTTTTTACAGAATGGGTAGGGCTCTATTCTAATCCCTTCATCTGAGGAAATAAAAGTGACATTTACATTTTCTATTATTGTCAATGTACTTTTTGTCTTTGTGCAACTTGTGGGTGTTGATAATATAGAGGTAGGGTTTTACTTGTATTCATGAGTAGGGGAATGAGGGGAAGGTTTAGTAGTCACCAGAAACTTGTGAGTACACCAGGTAAAATATATATTTTTGAAGGGGTATCTCTGCTGTGTTTGTGCAGGATAGTGTCACCTATGTGATTGCTCTCTTTCCTATAATATGTGTTGCATAAATAAAAACTGGTGTAATACACATGCTCCTTACACTTGTAAGTCGTATCACAACTATATCTTTTTACCTGCTCTGCCTTGAAGCAGCTGGTGGACCAAGTGAATGAGGAAGAGACAGACATATGAATATACAAGTAGAGATTGAGAGGGCTATATTTCTGAAGGAGAATTGTATGCTCTTGCTATCCTAGTGAGTTTATCTTAAACATCTGGTTTAAGGAAACAATATATTACAGCAGAACAAGGATACACATTTATAAAAATCAAGAAAGGAGTACTGTTCTGGGGAACATATTGAGGTAGAAGGTATCCTACTAAAAGGAGGCTGTAGTTGACAAGTTTTGGAGTATACTATCAGCCCTCAAACTACTACCATTTCAAGGCTTTTTTATCCTACTGTTCTTCAGCCAAGGAAAGCTATTGAAATCTATGGGATTTGACTCAATGTAATGTTTTCCTTCATATGACATTTACTTAGTACTTTACATCTCTCCACAATTTTTAATTCTCTTTTGTTTAGTTTATTCTGTATGAGTTTGTCTTTCTGTTTATATCTGTAGTTTCCTATATTGTCCAGAATTGGTCAAATTTCTGAATATGGGTCTTGTGGCTAAGTGTAGTCACATGGTCTAAACTGCCAGATGGGCATAAGAGTATGTGAGGTGGGCATGCTCAAATCTTAGAAATCTCAGAAATCTTAGGTGATCAGAATGGAGCTACTCCTTCCCTGCTCTCCATGCCTACTCTATGATGCATAACCATGATCCCCAACTGAGAACAACATGGGAAGCCAATCATATAATGCAGCACCTATAATGCCTCTCCATGCTAATGAAATATTTCAATAGTCTTAGCCTTCAGCCAGTAATTTTCCCTTCATGTATGTTTCTCACACTCATAGCCAAAATTATATAATCTTAGGTTCACCAAAAACAAAGTGTGTGGATTTGTAACTACTCCCCAGTAAAGAAATATCGATAAGATAAAATCATTGCAGAGAGCTCCTTCGTTAGAGGTTGCTACAGGGAAGGCCTTTGCCTAAAAGAGCCATGGCATTATGATTCTCAAAGAAGGGCTTCTTTCATCTGTCTACAACCTCTCAAACTCTCGGCATAAATTCCCAACTGGACTGGATCCCACTCATCTCTGGCCCCATTCTACCCTTCATGTTTTGTGTGCAGCAGTACTCTCATGCAATGAAGGAAAACACAGACCATGGACCTGGGTAAATGTGTGGCTCCTGAACACCTCAAGACAAGCTGTGGGAAATATAGCATTTGTCTCAGATATTCCTTCTCCTTCCATTCTGGACTATAGCAGGATTATCATCCCACAAAGATAAAAGCTCTTTCTGACCAAAATTCAGTTCATTGAGTGTCTAGATCAGCTATGCAATAACCCCTGAAGTAAAACTTAACTCTTTTGAATGCCAGAGTAGTCTTGGAACACTCATATGCTTGATTTTTTATTCATATGCCAATGGCAATATCAATCTCTGATTTGGAAGCAATTTTATTACCTCTCTAAAATGAAATGTTTTCAATTATTGGAGACTTGTTATTTTGCATGTATGTATAAAATATTTGTATTAATTCTTTAACTCATTTTTAATAAAAATCATTTTAATGATCAGGAATGAAAAAAGAACAACATATTAACTTTGCAATACCTGTATGCTGATACTAAAATTTACACTTCAGCTTGTTCCAGATTCATATTTGCCTTCTTACCTAGAAGGACTGGCAGGTGATTTAAAACATGAAGAGGAGACATGTTTATTTTTTAATGTACAATCTGGGGACAATAAAGCAGCTAATAAGAGTTACTTAGTATGATTTTTATAAATAAGTGTAAATATGCTCAAACTAGAGGGGAAGTTTTAACATTAGTGCATATTAGTGATTTCACAATAGTTTTTGAACACTGACCTCAGCAACTTTCATTAAAAAACTATGCATACATTAGGGTTTTCTAGAAGACCACATCTGTCATAATGTATATAATAATCAGATTCACTTATTTGTCCTCTCCATATCATTTATCCATAGTTTTATAGAACCTGTTTTTTTTTAAATAAGCTATATTACCAGTCTTCCACTGATATATATCTAAAGCCCTCTCCTGCTCTAAGCCATGGAGACACCATCCAAAAATACTTCCATGAGCAATAGGCTCAGATTTAATATTTAATTATTCATTGATTTGATTTTAACCCTTAGTGTCCCATATTCATTCTGTCTTTAGAAATGGTTGTGGAATCATTCACTGATATATTGGCATCCTACAATGAACAATCCAGACTCCAACAAATGTGACTTTCTTCCCTGTATTTATATACTAAAATAGTCAATCAGCATTTAAAAAAACTGTATATATACCTCCTCTACCTTGCCTTGTTGTAATTTTTAGCTCACTTGCTTTTGCAAAGGTTCTATTCAAGATTTCTTATGCCTTATATTGCAACAGACATGCTAAATCAACAGGACAGTATTTCCTACCTGAATTCTAAATGTTCTTGCTCTAACATAGTTCCTATTTTAGTAATTCTACTTTCTTTCTCCTTCCCTTTTGTTGATATATCTATATCTATATCTATTTATCTATATCTATATCTATCTACCTATTTCTGTATCTGTATACATATGCATATATATATATACATATATATATATATATATATATATATATTACAGCAATGACAGATTGAAGCAGACAGGCAAAGGCATAAGTCTATAGATAAAGCAGAAATGAACAGTGTGAAATGAGACAATTCTATTAGTGGAAAACGTTTCTAGAAGAAAGAGAATACCCAGGGTCAGAGTTCAAAAGAATATCGATATGGGAACTAGGAGATTCCAGGGTGCTTTTCAACAGCTATTCGAAAAACCACTTAGAATCTTGCATGAGATAATTATTGACTTATTGCTTATATTATTCCTTACAGTTTAAGAATTTGTAAAAATAGTTAAGGAGAACACTATTACTGAGGGATTTTTGAATGGTGGCTCTTCAATAGGCAAGGCAAGATTATGAATTATTCAAGATTAGTGAGCTTGGATTAAGTAATCAATTTCATAGCATCAATTACAAGAAAAAAAAAAACAGGTGTAGGAGGTATAGATGCTAGTCATTCAGTCCTGTAGAGGCAGGAGCACTAGCAGAGTTTAAGAAATGGGGTTGTGAAATCAGACTGCCCTGTACCAAACACTTGGAGTAATTCTTCTTCCACTGTCTTGTTTTCTTAAACTATGGAGTATGTATCATGTCTAGTTTTACCTCTCTTCATTTCCCCAAGAAACAATATCAATTCAGACATTATGACTTAGCAAAACTCTAGTGTGATTTGTATCAGTCTTGCCACTCCAGATGTGAGAAATCATTATTACCCTCATGCTAAATAGTGCCAGTTAAGAGTTATCTACATGTCATGGCATGGGTCACTATTGTGTTGATCCTTCTATTATCTCTTTTCCCCAATTAGATTCTACTTGCCATTGTGGCTTTAGAAATCTCCTTGTGGATAATGCACCATCTCTAGGACTGCATGCTCTGCAGGCACTACTTGATTCAAGATTTTCTCTTGCTGTCATGGTTGTGTAGTAAAATATGATATGGAAGTGGACATTAGCATAGCAAATCTTTATCATTATCAAGTTAGCTATGAGTTCACGTCAATGATGTATGTGAAAGCTCACTAAATATGGAAGGATCTGTTCGATATATATATATATATATATATATATATATATATATATGTTGCTTGTTTCTAACTCCATGCAAAGTTACTAATAAGAAGGAAGAATCAGTAGCTGTTGACTCTCAGAGAGACTGTCAGCCTAGTCTTCTGGAAATCAGATAGGAATATGATGGTCACCAAAAATACAATTGTTTGGGAATATCTAACCTTATATATTAGCTGTAGTTCATAATTCTAATGATTTCTTTCGATTTCTACAAATGACTATTTTTCATACTGAACTATACTTGAACTATACTCTCAGTCATACAACTAATATCTTGGGGAGGGTAGATGTTACAGCTTGTAAAAGATTATGCAAGCATGGTTTCATAACTGTTTCTATTCCCTCAAAAAAATAAAAATCAAGAGACACTTAGATGAGTATCCAGACTCTCGCATACAACTGTTACATACAGTCTGTCCTAAATTAACATGTTCTCAGAGAGATGAAGCATAATTATAACGGCTAATAGAGAAAAGATACATATATGTAGATATGTTGCTATACAACTATGGATCCTGTCTTTAATACATTTCTGTAATGTAGAAGGGGCATTATGAAAGGGGTAGTGAGGGGAAAGGTATGCCTGGAAATCTTAGATACATATATGTAGTTGTTACTATACACATATTAATCCTTAAGGGGAAAAAGAAGTCTGAAGAAAGTGAAGAAAAGTTGCTTTCGCAACTAGCTGATCTTGAACCTAATATTTAACCCCCTTGAAAGCCTCTTTTTAAAATCTTTATTAACTTGAGTATTTCTTATTTACATATCAATTGCTATTCTCCTTCCCAGTTTCCAGTCCAACATCCCCATCACCCCTCCCTCTCCCCTTCCCTATGGGTGTTTCATTTCCCATCCTCCCCCCTTTACCGCCCTCCCCCGAACAATCATCTTCACTGGGGGTTCGGCCTTGGAAGGACCAAGGGCTTCCCCTTCCATTACTGCCCTTACTAGGCTATTCATTGCTACCTATGAGGTTGGAGCCCAGGGTCAGTCCATGTATAGTATTTGGGTAGTGGCTTACTCCCTGGAAGCTCTGGTTGGTGGGCATTGTTGTTCGTATGGGGTCTCGAGCCCCTTCAAGCTCTTCAAGTCCTTTCTATGATTCCCCTTGAAAGCCTTTTTAAAATTATCAGGGCACTTGCTGCCACCTACAGTAACTTGCAGATTCAGAGAATGCTGTCATAAACGTAAGAAGAGTATTAATCTTTAAGCTCAAATGGTTAAATAAGACAAAATTCCACTAAAACAAATTTTAGGGAATCCACCATACTCAGACAATATTGCTGATGTGAAGAAGTGCATGCTAACTGGAGCCTGAGATAGCTGCCTCCTGAGAGGCTTTGCCAGAGCATGACAAATAAAAAAGCAGATTCTCTCAGCCAACCATTGCACTGAGAATGGAGTCCTTTTTGGAAGAGTTAGAGAAGGGATTGAAGGAGCAGAAGGGGTTTGCAACCTCATACGTACAACAATACCAACAAACTAGAGCTCCCAGGGACTAAACCACCATCCAAAAAGTACACATGGACAGGACCATGGCTCCAGCTGCATATGTCTTGTTCCACACTAATGGGAGGAGAAGCCCTTGGTCCTGCCAGGGCTTGACACCCCCCCATTGTAAGGGAATGTCAGGGCAGAGAGACAGAAAGGGGTTGGTGTATGCATGTGGGAGCACCTTCATAGAAGAATGGAGAGGGGCCATGGGATAAAGTGTTTATGGAAGGGAAACAAAAAAGGGGTAACATTTGAAATGTAAATAAAAATATCCAATAAAATATAATCAAAAGATTGAATATCATCTGTCCAACATGGTGTTCATCCTCCAAAACTCCACATGATCCTGAATGGAGACCATATATGCCTCCAGGTAGACAACCTTTGCATACCTCAGGCTGCATTCCTGAACAGGTACAATTAAATGACGCAAGGGTTAATTTTTTGAAATCCAGCATTGCTTTTAACTACATTAATACTTTATGAAACTAAAAAAGGTAATTGCATGGGTTTGAGTGAGACTAGATAGAAAGGGAGTAATTTGAAGGGTGAGAGAGAGGGTTAGATATTATGTAAATAAGTAGGTCATGAATGTATTTGTAATAAAATAAATGAAAAATATCAAAAAGCCTTCAGGAAACTATAAATGCACATTTCAGTATACATTGTAAAGTAGCATCCTAAGATTTATTTATTGTTCCATTGAAATATATTCACAGCATATTTCTTCTCATTTTGGAAACATATTCTGAAGATTCCTACTGTCTCAAGACTAGAGATATATAGAGTCTATAATTAAAAATTCAAATCTAGTGCCTTTTACTAATTACTATACGACTTGACCACATATTTTTTTTTTCTGATAAATTCTTCAATTCTTTCTTTCTTTCTTTTTTTTATTAACTTCAGTATTTCTTATATACATTTCGAATGTTATTCCTTTTCTTTCGGGTAAACATCCCCTCCCCTTCCTTATGGGTGTTCCCTCCCCCAGCCTCCCCCATTACTGCCCTCCCCCAACAATCTAGTTCACTGGGGTTCAGTCTTAAGGACCCAGTGCTTCCCCTTCCATTGGTGCTCTTACTAGGCTATTCATTCTACCTAAAGGTCAGAGTCCTGGGTCAGTCCATGTATAGTCTTTAGGTAGTGGCTTAGTCCCTGGAAGCTCTGGTTGCTTGGCATTGTTGTACATATGGGGTCTCGAGCCCCTTCAAGCTCTTCCAGTTCTTTCTCTGATTCCTTCAACGGGGTCCTATTCTCAGTTCAGTGGTTTGCTGTATATTTTTAAATATAATGTTTATGAAGCCACTATTAGATTATAAAATTATTTTACTATATAATTCAGTGTTCAAGGTGAGGTAGATTACTTAGTCTATGATCTATACAGTGTGAAAGCACTTGTGTTTACAATGCTTGACTCTGCATACAAATAAACAATAAAGCAGTCTCATATGGGCTACTCATCTATAATTACAGAGGCTCTATGATATTAATTATATAGTTTATCTCAAAAAGCTTGGGATCTGCTGAAGAATATATGTGAAATTTCCATCACACCCTTACATGTCTGTGCAGATGCCACATCTCCATATATTCATGTACAACTACATGAATATCTACCTCTGTACATATGAAATGGAATATGTCTCCCCGTTTTAAGGATAGGACCTAATAGTGCAGGCATGATTTGTTAGACACTTCCAATCTATAAAAGTTTACTTCAAATTGACATACATCACCCTGAGTCTGTCTCCATTCTGCTAACATTACTGAAACACACCACTAAGCCTGGTTAACTGCTCATTTATGAAAACTAATTTTTTTCATCCATGTATACTTTAACATACAATGGTAAGATTATATCTTTGCTATAACTAATTGAATACATAACTATGTGCCAAAATCTTAATCTTCTTTATTATATTCCTGTTGTTGCGGTCTCTTGTAAATTTTACATGGGATTGACCATGAGAAAACAGAAAAAAATATTGATGCTTTGGATGTGAATTGTTCTAATATCTAATGCTTTGGGGGGACTTGTGGTTCTTCATATTAATAAGATTCACATCAAGAAATCCGAAAATGTATGAAGGTATTATTATTAGTTTAAAAATATCTTGCGGCTATTCTTCAGACAAGTTGCTCTAATTTACATTTTTAACAATTTATCATACTTTTAAAGTGTACACATTCAAAAAATAAGTGAATAATATTACATTAAATTTTGTTTGTTTACAATGCTCATGCATTAAAGACTGTTGTAAAATGTCAACTAATTATAGAACTTTCAATAATTGGAATGTATTGCAGTTTTAGGGCAGTGTTTGTTGCCAGCAATATCCAAGAGTTCTTTCTCCTGCAGTCACACAAAATGGAACATCCTAAACAAGCACTACAAACATGAGACAGTATAGGAAAAGTTTCTTGGGAGGCCTGAAATCAAAGTTTTCTTTTTGATGAAAGGATTAAGAATATACTCAAAAATTGGGCTGCTTGTTGTTATTAAACCATAACTTTCTAAAGGCTTATGGTATACATGTGTAGGACTGTAGGACAGCTTTGACAATGACTTGATAAGAAGCCTATATGAAATATGATTTCTACCATGGACATTGCTCCACCAAATATTTGATGAATTCATGCACATTTCTTTCACACACACACACACACACACACACACACACACACACACACACACACACACATATATATATATATATATATATATATATATATATATATATATATATGATTTATTTGATGACCACTTGGGTTAAGTTGGCACTCTAAATATCATTACCACATTTTAATGAATATTATTGTTACTCATAGATACAAATGTATATGTAACTACATATTGTTATATAAATTAGATACTGTTATAAATTTTCTGTTGTATTTCTGCAATGTTCTTTGACTTTTGGCTATATGGTAAAATTTTAGACTCATCAATATGAGTAGGACATATTATTTCTGGTTAAACTTTGTGTTTTGATCTTTACATTGTGGAGTTCTGTAATGGTTTCTCTCTATTGAAAAATGAAGCTTGTTTCCTGAAGGTGACAGCTAAACTCATCTATGAATAAAATGAACATATTTAGAACACAGTTCAAAGTTGAGCTGTTTCAGGATATTATCAAGGAATGTTCTTCTGCAGGGTCCATGATTATGCCAATCATGGGTAGTTGGCCAGGCTTAGAGTACCAAGAAAACATTCTTTTTTTTTTTTTTTATTAACTTGAATATTTCTTATATACATTTCAAGTGTCATTCCCTTTCCTGGTTTCCGGGCAAACATCCCCCTCCCCCCTCCCCTTCCTTATGGGTGTTCCCCTCCCCACCCTCCCCCCATTGCCGCCCTCCCTCCAACAGTCTAGTTCACTGGGGGTTCAGTCTTAGCAGGACCCAGGGCTTCCCCTTCCTCTGGTGCTCTTACTAGGATATTCATTGCTACCTATGAGGTCAGAGTCCAGGGTCAGTCCATGTATAGTCTTTAGGGAGTGGCTTAGTCCCTGGAAGCTCTGGTTGCTTGGCATTGTTGTACATATGGCGTCTCGAGCCCCTTCAAGCTCTTCCAGTTCTTTCTCTGATTCCTTCAACGGGGGTCCTATTCTCAGTTCAGTGGTTTGCTGCTGGCATTTGCCTCTGTATTTGCTGTATTCTGGCTGTGTCTCTCAAGATCGATCTACATCCGGCTCCTGTCCGTCTGCACTTCTTTGCTCCAAGAAAACATTCTTTGTGATACATTTTTTATTACTCCTCTCAGGGATATGATAAACATGTGTGACTTTGTGATCTCAAACCACTATTATGATAATAATGGCTAAGATATGGGAAAGTATGACTTGAGATAGTTCATAACATCATACAAATTTTGTAGGAACTTTGTAGCACTTTTATTTGCAGTATTATCATCAATATACAATAGTAGTAAGGAGGTGACCAGACACAAATTTGAATAAAATGGGAGATTCTCTATCCTTGGCCAATTCCAGTTGAGAGAGAAGCCCATATCTAAAGGAGACAGTGATATTGGACACGTACATCAAAAATAATTATTTGATGGATATATCATTACAGTTGCATGTACAAACTGCTTTTTTTGGATATTTTATTAATTTACGTTTAAAATGTTATCTTCTTTCCTGGTTTCCCCTCTGGATACCTCCTATCTCATTCTTCCTCCCCCTGCTTCTATGAGGGTGCTCCCCCCCACACCCACCCACTCTAGCCTCCCTGCCCCAGCATTTCCCTACACTGGGGCATCAAACCATCCCAGGACCAATGGCTTCTTCTCCCATTCATGTCCAACTAGGCCATATTCTGCTATGTATGGTACTGGAGCCATGGGCCCCTCCATGTGTACTCTTTGGTTGGTGGTTTAGTCCCTAGGAGTTCTGGGAGCAGTTCTGGTTGGTTGATATTGTTGTTTTCCCTATGTGTTGCAAACCCCTTAAGCTCCTTCAGTTCTTTCTCTAATTCCTTCACTGGGAACCCTGTGCTCAATCCAGTGGTTGGCTGGGAGATTCTGCCTCTGTATTTGTCAGGCTCTGCCATAGCTTCTCAGGAGAAAGCTATATTAGGCTCCTGATACAAGCACTTTTTGTTATCTGCAATAGTGTCTGGGCTTGGTGTCTGTAAATGGGATGCATCCCCTCGTGGGGCAGTCTCTGAATGGCTTTTCCTTCAATCTCTGTTCCACACTTTGTCTCTGTATTTTCTCCTGTGAGTATTTTGTTCCCCATTCTAAGGACTGAAGCATCCATGCTTTGGTCTTTCTTCTTCTTGAGCTTCATGTGGTTTGTGAATTGTAACTTTTGTATTCTGAGCCTTAACAGCTGAGCTGAAGTTGTGCGCACGATTTTTATAACAGTTCAAGACAGCCAATATTACTGAGCAACTGGAGGCAGGACTCCTGAATCATTCTCATTATCTGAGTAGCTATTGGGTTTTGATGAGGTGATAGAGAATGGAGGGTCAGGTTACTTCAGGGATGCATTCTGATTCTACTCTAGTTCTATTAGACCATTCTATATCCATTCATAGTCAAATGTTTTAAACAAACATGATTTGCTTTAAAGAGGTAGAATATCCAAGAAACTGGGAGGAGCATAGATAGTTGAGATAGGGGGACAATTCTAATATTGGAAATGGAGTATATTTTTTAAAATTCACAGTATTTATAAGAATTTTGTGAATATGTACATTTACTTTAACCATTTACATTCTAAAATGAGTGTCTCTTAAATTTTCTTTGTTATTTTGACACGGTAATGCACAATATGCTCTTGGATTTGTTTGAAGAGTGATCAGACCCTTCATTTCTTTATATAATTAGAGTAGCATGTGTAATGGATTATAACATTTGTAAATATCATATCTAAAATGATGGCTCAAACTTATAGTGTTAGACACAGTGAGATCTGCCACAGTCAGATCAAAAATATAAGCAGGATGCTCTACATGCTTTGCTTGGAAACATGAAATCACACTCAGAAGAGCCCAAACAGCAATAACAGTGTTCTTGCAGATAGTAAGATTCATGTCCAGGCAGACAGATACATTTTGACAGTGCCTATGCTCTACTGGCTGTATTTGCCTATTGTGAGTTGGAGCCAGAGGTCAGCATACATTACATTTTCCCATTTTTCTTTTTTCACTTTCTCTCTTTCTACCACAATGTAAATGGCAAGGTGTGATTTTGATGAAGTAACAGCTCTAATAAAAATCTGCAAGGTTATTTTATCTTTGATTTTTCATTTCTAAGTTTGAGATCCATTTCATGACTTATTCTAATCCACTCTTTATTTTATCTCCCATACATTCATGCTGAGTTAGCTGCTCCTATTTCTTGTGCAGAAGATTTTTTTTCTGCCTATGAAGCTAATGCTTCTGTTTTAAGATCCGTCAATCTTGTCTCAATCTTTTGTTGCTATTGTTATGTAATTATATCCCAAATTCTGCCCCCTCTAGGTTTCCCCTCCCAGGGTTCTTCCCCAAATCCTGTCTCCTTTTGTGTCAGAGAGGGTACCACCCTGAGGGTATTTCCCACCCTGGTGCATGAAGTCTTAACTTTAGAAACAAAAGTGTCATGCCTGCCTCAGTCTTAGAGTCATGCATTAATCTAAAAGAAGATGATTCACTTCAGGAATCAGCATCTGAAATATGTCATTTAGTATTGATTTTTACACTGTCTCTGGGATCAACTGTGAAGAATACTTTTAGCAATGTTAGTTTTCACATGGTATGCTGAGACTCTCTGAGAGCCTAACGCTGAAACATTTGAAGACATTGTCCTACATGGGACTCAAGGCCCTTTGATGGCAAAGATCTAACATTGCCAGACTGAATTGTTATGATCCTGTATCTGAGTACCAGAAGTTTAACTTTCATTTTCATTTTCAACAGTCAGATTGAAATTGATATTGTGCTTTGGCAAATAATATTTTTAATAGTTTCTACTCTCTTTCTTCTCTGCACATTCCTTCTATGAAGTCAAGCAAAGTATGATTATTTCTAGTCAACTATCTATTGATGTTTTCAGGATGGTATTATATCTATCTAAAGAAATTTACACCAGATATCTACTTGTCTCTCTTTGAGATTAAACTTCTACTGAGTGACCAAGGCCTTTTCATCAGCACAGTTTCCAACAGTCACTGCTGTGTGGTTTGTTATTTATATTTCTAAAATTATACTGCTTTGCTGGACATAATCAATACAATGAGAAATCATTTTCAATTGTATACTTTAGATATTACCTAGAGATCTAGGTCCATTCCTTGAGATTCTCGTTTCTTCATAGAGCATATGAGAGTAAAAAAATGTAGGGTCAGAACTGATGTTGTTAAGATAGAATAGAGAAAAATTAGCAAATCACAGCAGCAGTGCAAGTATTGCATTACTGAGAAACATCAGAGGAGACGTTTTGTGATGGTTATAATGATGTATCAAAAGTAAAAACTGATAATATTGAGTGTACAATGGTATAGACATAGATATCAAGCTGAAAGTGACAAGTAGAGAAAAAGCAAAGGACAAAATTAAGGAGTTCATGGTACCATCTATGGTGAGTACAGACAGAATTAAACAAAGTCTTAGAAATTTCATAATAGCCTTGAAAAACAGAGCACATGAAAATAATTTAATTAATGACTCATAATAATGTTTCAGCCTGTTAATAATCTACCCACTTTAAAGAGTCTGGTTTAAAATATTAATATTCCATAGTGCACTCATAAAATGTTTCCCTGAGTTAAAATATTAGTATACTGAAGAGAGATATAGTACAGATAGGGGATGATGATGGTATTTTGCTCAGAGCAATAAATAAGAGGTGAGGTAAAGGTTACTAGGAGTCCAGCAGGTAAGTCCATGAATCATGGTCATGTGTTTAACTAGGAGGGACAAACAACCAGCATTGTTGAAAGAAACCAGGAAGAATATTATTCCACAGCTGATGTGCAATTATGAAAACCCAGATTATTCTCATTGCATATGGGCAAAAAATATTTAATTTTCTTGCCACTATTATAACAATATTCCTTTAGGTCATTGGGAAAACAGACCTTGACATCCTGAAATAGTAGTATTTTCTGATTATTTTAGGATTATTATCAGTTGGAAGTAGAGGTTCTTGGAATTTTAGACATCCATATCCTCTCTCTCACTCTCTCTCTCTCTCTCTCTCTCTCTCTCTCTCTCTCCTATCTATCTATCATCTATCTATCTATCTATCTATCATTTATCTATATGTATGAAGATAGAGCATGTTTAGATATAAAATATTTATGGATCACTCAGGAAGTTGCAGAGGTTGTCCTCATTGAAAATAAAGCATCAGTTTAATTTCTTTGATTCATATATAACCAGAAAGGCTATAGCTAGTGTGCATTCTTGTATATGAATGCATGGAAGTATAATACCTTGTTTTAAGGCAGCATTTTAATGCTATCTCTTGTAACCTGAATTCAGTGACCAGAAAGATCAGATATAAATTCTGACCTCTGGCCATCGAAACAGCAATAGCAAGCAGCATTAATGGTAGTGGCTGGTGCCTGGCAGAGGAAGAAAAAAACAAGAACAAAACCAATAAACAAAAGATACAGGGACCTCACAGACTCAAAGAAGCCAGTCAAAAACAAAATAATTGATGCCTACCAGCATTCATAAATTCAACTAACCTCCCTACTTTCCATCTAGACACCCATGTATAGAAAGGAACCTATGGATAGATCTGATACCATGGAGTCATCTGCACAGAGAAAACAAAAAAATTTTCCAAATAATTAAATTCATGAAGCCGGGTGTCTTGCCCTTTAACATGATGGGGATGGAAATATTTTATTAAATAAGTGGTGGAATGATGGTGGGTTAGGGGCTGGGGCAGATGTTGGGTGTTCTATATCCAGTGATCCACTGGGAAATTTCATAAGAAAAAAAAATGTGTGGTTTGGAGGATAAGGAAGAAGGTGATGATCGGCCAAGCTGGAGTCAAGTGCATTTGGGGAGCAAAAGAAATAGGGATTACTATTTTAGCTATAATATCCCTTCCCATAAATTGTACAGGACAGGTTAATTCTACTAGAAATAGGTTGAATAAGAGGAATATCCCTAAAACAACTGATAAGTGGTGGAGTTTGATGAAATTGTTAATACTATTTCCTTACATTAACAATAAACAAACTAGAGGAGAATTGAACTCCAAAACTTTTATCAGGACTGAAAAAGTGGTGACAGTATGTAGAAGGAGGAAGCTGGATCACTCTAATGCTGTGATTACTACCTGAGGCTTCCTCTCAGAGATGATGTCGGTTAGGACAGGAGAACCTGAGCACCCTCAGTCGTCTATGGCCAGACCTAGAAGGTTAGCTAGAAAGTGATCTGGTCTTGATGTCCTCGTGGTGAGAAGGACATGAGGACTGTCAGCAACTCAATGCTCCTCTTATTGACATCATGTACAATGACAGAATGGTTTGTGATGGTTTGGACAGATCCTGGTGTAGTGACCCTCCTGAGTATATTGGAAACAGGGACATAGATTTTATCATAGTTTGGAACCCTGGGTAGCCACTGTGTGGGGCAGAAAATCCCTAGTCAGCATCAGATATTTTTATTTTCAATTTTTTTCATCTCTCCCATGGTGTACCTTGAAGGCTACAGGTAAGACTTTTGCTCATGGAGTCAGGGGTGTTTTTCTAGATATTTACTTTTTATGCCTAATATTGGGAAACCTCTGGGAACAGAAGTCGGTTATAGGGAGTTTTCCATCTGGAGACATGGAATGCAGATTTGTGTATTGCTAGAAGTCAATTGAAATGTAGCATGAGAATTGAGAAGGGTTTTCTTATTTGTCTTGGACAACTTTCTGTAACTTTTCATAATTTACTGCTTTAATATTGGCCTTGTAGAATCTTTTAAATACTAGCAAGGATGCACCTTTCGTTTTGTAATTCCATTCAGGTTACCCATCAGTGATTGCCTCAGTACCAGATGTGTGGGTAGCATTTGTTTCGTGGATTACATTTGCCTATATTCTAGTCTGGTTATAGATTTGCGTGCACTATTTGTCAAGAGGATGGTGAGAGTAATATAAATATCACAAATGGCAAGGATACAAGACTGTGAAATTTACTTGAATTATTTAGTTTAGGTGGAAAAATTTAAAAATGCATGACTCCAATCTCTTATCTATTTGAGAGAGTTCACTTAAAAAGAATGGGATGTATGCCCTGAACAATCCATCAACCCTGGCAACCTTCTGCAAAGTAAGAACTCTTGTTTTGGCCAGGTTGGAGGAAGTGAAAGGAGACACATGGTTAAACAGAACAAATATCTGGAAGATCAAATGCTGCTATAAAGCTGAAAGTGGGCCCCTGAGAGTGTTGAGTTGGGTAATTAATTTGTAAATAGTGAAGAAAGGGAGAGAGAAGAGGTCAGTAAGAGAAAGAAGGGGCCAGTGGTTGAGGCTAATAATGGAAAGTTTTTTTTTGGGGGGGGCATATTTAAAATGTAAAGGTTCCATCAGTTTTTGCTTTGTGACTAGGAGGAAATGTTTTTTCCTTGTTTAACCTCACCCTTGTGGTCAATTTTAAACAAAATAGGAGTAAAGTCCCATGACAAAATCCATTCCTTCCAAACTGAGCAAAGATTGTTGTCAGCCATAAGGCCGCCTAAATACCAATGGAGATAGGGTGGGCACAGTAGTTAAGATGCCTGGAGACCGCACATTTCCTTTAAAATTAACCAAGTATACATTTTTGCAAATTTTTATGATAAACCTTGATAGGTTTTTAATCATACCCACTATACTTACAAATCATCAGGTCAGATATATACTTTAGCAAAATTTTTAAAGTGTTAAACTAAACCCCAAAGAGTATGAGATGAGTAGCAATAGCACCCACTGGGTAAGCTCAGTTTTTCTACTGTGTTTAGCTCTCATTTCTCTGTCACATAATCAAATGGCTTGCCTTATGCAGGGCACATTATTGAGGAAATCTGTAAACAAGAATGGTTGAATCTAGAGGAGAAGGAGCCATATCCCAACTGCAGAGCCAGCTTTTAATTGAAGTGGAAATGCATAAAGCAACATTCTAATGCCCTTTATAACCAAAGACACACAGATAACTGTAAAACATGGTGCAGGAAGCTGAGAACCAAGAACTCATAGAGATATGAATTATTTGTGCCCTTGCTGAGGTCAAAGGAATTTACAAGGGGAGCTGAGAGGAATAACAGCCAGTGAAGTGTGTGAGGGGTGTGTGCATATTGCAGTTGCACTCCTTTGATTTCTTCCCCTTTGCTATGTCTATCTACTTTGCAAAACAACTTACAGAACCATCAATGTAACTTAAAAGATAGGGCATTTTCACTGTGTGAGGTTTAGGGAAGGAGATTAGACGAAAACATAGCTTGGAGAGGATAAAGAAAGAAATTGGTAGTATGAAATGTGTTTCTATTTCCCTGATACATCAAGGTAATTGAAAATATTCCAAATCACATTAGCATCTAGGGGAGGTATAAAGCAACCCTTTGGATTGATTATCTAGAGAATGTTGAAGCCAAATTCTATTTTGCAGAAGTGAACAAATTATGGCACTTGGTAATGGGTTTCAGGTTGACAATCTGAATGTTTTCAAAGTGGCATTCCAAGACATAATGAGAGTTTCCATGGATAAAAAGAGACTTGCAAAAAATGTTACTTTAGCTCATAGTTGTGGGCACTCCTACGACTCAACAGGAACTGGAAGAAAACATAAACTGTTCAGTGTGTTACAACTAAGGTCAACAGGGGTTAGGGGATTATACTGACTAAGCCAGAGAGCTTTGCTGGAGGGCAGAAGACAAGAGTGATCTCTAGGGAGATTTATGCCAAGTGTCTCAACAATAGGAAAGGGTTGGACACAACCATAAGTGCCACAAATGACCAGAGAAATGGTAGGATTTTAGGTGCATTGGATAGAAGGCAAAAGAGCAGAGAGGGAAGGCGCACAAAAGTCCTGTTAAATTAAGAAACTCCAGGATTTCAGCTCCAATGGTGGGAGATCAATGGAGTCAAGTGCAGAGAGGGCCAGCATAAACTTGAAGTCCATGTCTAGAGATATTTTCACATCCAAAAGTACCAGAGGTGTGCTGGACCCTCACCAGGCATTTCCTTGGACTCAGGAATATATTGTCACTAAGGAAAGAGGAAACTTACCTAATTTCTACCACTGTATTGTGGTGTAAGTAACTGATGGATTGGAAGGTGTGTTTGTTGCAGGTAGGCTGCAGTCAACAACTCCAGTGCAGAATGGAACCTGAAGAGGAATTCAAGCACCAACAGAGCCAATGCAACCACATCTTGTATGTAAGTGTTACAGCTCTGAAGGCAAAAGAAAACTGGTTTGGAAGTCAAGGCATACCTCAATGTAACAACACGTACTAACATGCACATAAGTCATAGGGTGATTAGAGAAACACAGGAGCATGGATGCTATTGCTTGGGTCAGAAACTGTAGTAATTTAAGCAGAAAACAGCTTTATACAGGATTTCATGAGGATGGGACAGAGCTCTCTAGTGTAGAGTTTTCTGATGTGTTGATTGGTGAGGTTTCAATTCCAGAGTTTTGGGTGAGTCTAGGTATTGGTTAGATTTCAAGTTCTGAGTTTAGACTTGCATGCTGGAAGTGGGGGAGTGGGTACAGTCTTTAGATCAGTGAGGATATTATATGGGTGGAACTTGGCAGGATGGAGGGCCGGAGAATTCTGAACCTTAAGGAAGGCCTTATTTTTTTTTTTACATATCATGATCAGGGAAATAGTTTTCTGAATACAGATGAACAAGGAGCTTTGTTTATGGTATATTGATCGATGAAAAATAAGTCATTTGTTATAAATTATAGTAAGTTAATATAATAACAAGTTAATGTAGGAAGGAGATACCTGTAGAGAAACATCTGTATTTTGCAGTTATCCTGGGTAAAAGAAGCTGTGGTTGATGGACACTGCATACACAATCAACTCAGAAATTCCCAGCACTGTAAGTTTTAGTCATCCCACTGAGAAAGCTTTGCAAATCCTATGGGCTTGAGCTTTTAGTTGTATTGACATGGTTGTGCTTATGAGAAACATGTACACTCAGACTTTACTATCTCACTTTAAAATTTCTTTTGTTCTTTATTTTGTGAGGTATGCATCAATGTTTTCTTGTATACTTATAGTTATGCACATTATGACATTTAATTCACTTGTGAAAACTAGAGTCTAGAGGTTAAAAGTCTATGTCAGCTGTCTACCTGTAGTTTTCTCCATATTAATTTTGTGATACTGAGTTCTCTGAGTATAATTCAGTTAATTATTTTGGGTAGATTAATAGTGTAATAAATTAAAAGAAACTTAAACTTCTCCAAATGCTAGAATAAGTCTGGGCTAGACCCATTTTTACCATTTCCTGTATAGCACATTTATGATTTTGTTACATTTTTTTCATATACCTACGGAGAAATTAATTTCTCTTCAGTTATTTGACATATTTATTATTAAAACCCTTCTAGAAGTACTGTCTAATATAATTTTATTCCTATGTTCATTGTAAGAATTTTGTTGTAATTCTCTAAATATTTCACTTATTAACCAGAAAAATTGTCCTACACGGTCACGAATAGAAAGTGAAGATCAAAAACAATGACTTCAAATGGGACTCTTTCTGCAGATGCTTATCTTCAGATCTTAGACTGGACATGATTTGCAATAGTGGAGACAAAGACTGTGAGTAGTTGCCATATGTGTTTATGATCAAAGCAACTTTGTAAAATTGGTAGGTACAATAAAGGTGTATGTCTTATCACCTTTAGAATCAATCTATATAAAATGATGAGACCAGTGGAAAATTGATAAAAATAGCAGATAATATGATTTTATTTTAAAAATATTGAAAGAATGAGCATGGCTGTTTATACAAATACACTGTGTCATAGTCACAGTTCTCTACTGGGAAAGAATTAATGGAATGTGTGTGTGCCATAATTATATCTCCTTGTGATGTTATATCTAAATAATGTTTTTTATGTTTAAATGGAACCCATTTTCATGTATATACTAAGGCACTAGTCCTCTATAAATCTATACCTGCTACCAACCTCAAATTACTCCCTCAAATTTTAACTCAATTAATTAATTAGCTAATTAGTTAATTCTAAGACCACTGAGTCCAGTTAATGTTCTTCATATGCACAGGTGTGTGAGTGGACCTACTTGGAATTGTAAGTATAAAAGCAGTGGTTCCAAGAACTGTGACTCTCATTCCACTGCATGTATTCTTTGGAAATATCCCCTCGACATGTAATGGAAACCCCATATACTATTTCCATCCTTCCTGAAAATTTTAACTTATTGAATTCTGTATAATCCTTAAGCAGATTTCTCAGTGACTTTACTGTGCAATAGCCATGGCAATACTAGAAGAGAAATTTCCTACTTCTACAAATTTTGAAGCCTTTACATTCTTCCCATGTTCCTTCTCTGACTTTCTTTTTCCATCTCTTCCATTGATTCATATAAATATTTAAACAATTTTAGAGTTATGGAGGTTTGCCGAGACGTATGGAGGTTGATAAAGCAGAACTGAGTTCCCTGACCTGGGTGATCCTTCTTTCTGAAAGAAATTTCTAGGAAAAAATGGAGAAAAGAACCTGGGTAAGTATCTAAAAAAGAAGCAATATGTCAAATGAAAGGTTCCAAGGTGCTTTTCAAACATCTAATCCAAAGATCACTTAGCAGAAAACTAAATTGGTGCCATTCCATCCCTGGTTATTGCTAGAAAACCTTGTAATTCTGTTTTTCAAGTTCCATTTCCTGCCATTATCAGAACATCAGCTGAGGGTTTACAGAGATAACACACTATATCACATTACTTGTTTTAAGGACCCTATATAAAGTGTTCTAGAAGACCATTGCTCATGCTAAATTCTGGTAAGAAAAAAATTGGTGAAATACTGGATGTGCCTATTATTCTTACGCATTCCACAGTGCCTGACACCCACAGAGTGATCGGAATGATAGCATTATGGCTATTAAAGTTGGAAACCCCAGTATATTTCCAATTCCAGGTATAGACACAAAGTATAGGGGGATTATATCCCATGGAAATATCCATTTTGTTATTGTATGTCGGTGTGGACATTTCCCATTCATAAAACTGGGAAGAGGGATATGGCTAGAAGGAGAACCTGCGGAAGTAAAACATTTCCTGAATAGTGGAACAGACAGTAGATTTCTCCTTCATACACCTGTGAATGATATATCACTCCTCTGCTCAATCCCTTCTTGTCATACACTTAGATCCTGAGCCCTTGACCTTTGAAAAGATGAGGACAAGTTGTTTTGCAAATATACACATTTTTGGGGTCTTAAATTAGAAGAATTTCAGCAGTCATAGAAGTTCAGCAAACCAAAGTCTTTATTCGAATTAGGCAGCAAAACCTGACCATCCGGGGACAACAGCACAGACTCTAGGGCTGACTATGGTTTGGTTGTGTTTTTATTCTTCAGGGATTTTTGTGTTTCCTCTCTAAGCGCTTTTACTTCTTTTTTTTTTTTGTGATTTCTGCATTTTTTTTAAGGGAGTTCTTTATTTCCTTCTTTAAGTCCTCCATCATTATCAGAAAACGATTTTAAATCTAAATATTGCTTTCTGGTGTGTTTGATATCCATTATTTTTTTGTGGGGAGAACTTGGTTCTGATCATCCCGAGTAGTCTTGGTTTCTGTTGCTTAGGATCCTGCACTTGCCTCTAGCCATTGTGTTGTTTCTGGTGTTTGCTTGTCTTGCTGTTTGTGAGAGTGACTTGACCCTGCTGTAGGCCTTTGTGTCAGCACTCCTGTAGAACTGTTTTCCTGTTTTCATTCAGCCTTTCCTGAGAACAGGTGCTCTGATTTCAGGTGTGTTGGTGCTCCTGGAGACTGTCTTTCATCTCTAGGCACGGGCAGGAATCAAAGAGTCCTGCTCCTGATTGCTTCTAGGTCCTTGCACAGTTGGCACTAGGTGATTCCCTCTTTGGTCTGTAAAGTGGGCAGAGGGACGTCTCCTCTGACTTCTCAGGAGTGTCCACACTTCTGAGGGTCCAGCTCTCTCTCCTGCTGGAGTTGGGTGCATGGAGCTATTTGGCTGGTTCAGTTTGATCCTGGACACAGAGCAGAACCACGGGTACCAGTGGGTGACTGTTCCTATATTCCTGTTTCCAAAGGCACTGTGCAGTTTCCTCTTGGACTGGGGATGTGAACAGAGGTGTGCAGAAGTGGCAGTCTGTCCTGCGGTCTCAGGATATCTGCACTCCTTGGTGTTCAGCTCTCTTCCCCACGGGATCCCTTTGTGATTTCTTTATTGTTTTTATTTCCATTTTTAAATCTGGATGATTTTGTTCAATTCCTTCACATGTTTGGTTTTGTTTTTCTGCAATTTTTTTTCAATGGAATTTTGTGTTTCCTTTTTAAGGGCTTCTACTTGCTTACTTGTATCGACCTGTATTTCTTTTAGGGAGTTATTTATGATTTTCTTAATGTCCTCCATCTTCATCATGAAATGTGATTTTAAATCTAAATCCTGCTTTTCTGGTGTGTTTGCATATCCAGTATTTGCTTTGGAGGGAGAAGTGTGCTCTGATGATGCCAAGTAGTCTTGGTTTCTACTGCTTAATTTCCCATACTTCCTTCTCACCATCATGTTGTCTCTGGTGTTAGCTTTTCTTTCTGTCTCTGACAGTGGCTTGACCTCCTGTAGGCCTGTGTGTCAGCACTTCTTTAGACCTGTTTTCTTTCAGCTGGATCTGGGAATGGGGAGCTCTGCTCTCATGTTTTAGGAGCTCCTGGTGACCGACTTTCTGCTCTAGGCATAGGAGAAACCTCAAGGTTCCTGCTGCTGATTGCTCCTATGACCCAGGGGCACATATGGTCCTAGGCAATTTCCTCTTGATTCAGGAATGTGGGCAGAAAGTAGTTGTTCCCTCTGAGTTCTCAAGAGTGTTTGTACTTCTGAGGGTCCAGCTCTCTCCTCCATGGGATTTGGGCACAGGGAGCTGTGGTATCAGTTCAGTTCAATTCTGGGGGCAGGCAGAAACCAGCAGGTTCCTGCTGTTGGCTGCTCCTATATTCTTATATCCAGAGGCACTATGCAGTTTCTTCTTGGGCCAGGAGTGTGGGTAAAAGTGTTGGTTTGTCCTGTGGTCTCAGGATTGACTGTACTTCTGGGAGTTCATCTCTCTCCCTCATGGGATTTGGGTGCAGGGAGCTGTGGGATTGGTTCAGTTCCAAAAATAAACATTCTTTTCAAATGACTTTTACCTTAATTGTATAAAATTATTTCTGATTTTAAATTCATTTTATTGGTGATTATAGAAATAATTCTTTTTAGGTAATTGGTATTAATAATTTATTATAATTAGCAGAATCTGAACTAGAGGTAATATCATTGGAAGATGAAATCAGTGGCAAAGAGACTATAAATAACCCACAGCAGGTATGTAAATATTTAGAGTTAAACTGACAACAATACTGTTTTGCTTCAAAACTTTAGCATAGGCTAAAAGAAACTAACCAAGAATTCTGCTAGCTAGCTAGTTAAAAATGTACTACTCACTTTTATCTGGTTGTTTAAGACAACTTGTTCTTTTTCTTCTGGATCCAAAAGAAACCTAATAAGGATATTGCCATATTACATCTCTAGAGACTTAAAATTTTACTAATTTTTCAAATTTAGAATAAGCCTCTTGGTCTGATTAACACATTGTGTCCTATGGATACATTTGGATTTCATAATTAGGTAAGTGTAATCTAACATAAACTACAGTATATCTGTTATTATTAGAATATCAATTTCTATTTTGTATAATTTAAATTCCCCAAAGTTCACCTTTTCAGCTGGGTCACTTTAAGCAAGCTAGACTGGACCTTTATGGTGTACATAGATATTTCAGACAGTATGTGACAAACGAGGCAAATACTAAAATGCATCATAAGTAGACAGATCCACCTAGGAAGTGCTAGAGTTGGTCTTGAGAAAGTTCTTCTTCTCAGAAGGTAGTTCTGGCCAACATGTATTCCTCTTTTCATAGCCTTCCCAGTGATAATACTCTCTTAGAATAATGATTTGCAAGTTTTTGAGGTCTTTTCATATTTTAGGTCATATGTTGACCAACACATTCTTAATTTTCTTAATTTTTTTTAGCAATGCTGCAAGTTCTAATTCAAGAGAAGTTCATAATTTACCAAGTCTACTGTGGGGTGCAGTAGACAGAAGAAACTTCTGGAACTGTCTATATCATTGGGGAAACTCATGAAGTTGGATTGTGAACCCACATATTTGTCTTCCTTCTTAAATAAATGTTTCAATTAATTTCTTTTCATTTATTAAGGTAATCTGTTAATTAAAATGATTGTGTAGGTACTAGTCACAATTTGGTAAGGATAGAAACCCTCATGAGGGAGGCCATGGTTTAGCAATGTGCTGTCATGGAGACAGATTTTTGTTCTGAAATATAACAAAGATAACATCATAGTCAGGTATGTGGCAGAATGTCTGAATCAAGCACCTCTTATAAAGCCTGCAGGGATTGCAGGAGCCCAAGAAAGTGTGGTCTGATTTGAGCCAAATAGAACCCAGCTGTGTAAAAGAGGAGACTCTTCAGAAGTATAAGAAGACTAATAGGAGGTGACATTAACAGGAAACCTCTCTGTGTGTAAAAGTGTTGGCATTTAAAATATTCTAACTAATAAGGGTAAGCTAATTTACTTTGCCTTAAATTTGCCATCTGTTATGTCAAGATAACATTGGGTTATTAAAATGGAATAAATCATGCAAATGTTTTATCTATGTATATATAATATTAAAACTTTGTTTATCATTATACATTGTATCCAGGATTCTCCTATGCATTCTTTGTGACTATCCAAGCCATTTCACTCCAGAGACTTCTAGTTCAAACACTGTATATATCTTAATTACCATTTTATAACTGTTATATTTTAAGGGAAGTGGATGGTAATATGACAAAAATTACAAAACAAGACACTGTATGTGAAGAACATTCAGCTAACTGGTGCTCTAAGTGAGCAATAATCCAAAATGAATTAAACAGATTACAAACACTTCTAGAGGCCTGACAAGGTTAAATATTAAATACTGCAAATATTTTCCATGATAATGGCATAGAATATTTTTTAAAGTATTAACATATGACACATGTCATGAAATACTTGTATACATGAAAATAAAAACTTAAATTATTTTGTGCAGCTTTTGTAGGTAGTTAATGGTATTATGCACTAATTAAAATCACCTCTACAGACTGTGTTGAGTGGGTACTTACTTCAGAACGACTCACTATGGAAGAATTATTCCTTCAGTATATAATCATTTGACTTAATCAGCCTAGAATAGAGTATTGATCGTTTTATGCTTGTATAGTTCTATGCTAGAAAGCAAGAAAATGAGTCTTATCAAAAACTTTATTAAAATTTGTGGATTCAAAATCTTTTTATGATTTAAAACATTTAGAACTAGCAAATGAACTTAAGGAAGAATTAAAGGGCTTTTTACTGTGGAAAGGGTTGTTTTGAATTATTTAACTAAATACAACACATATGCTTTTTTGTGAAAATGATTATTTTCTTCACATGTTAGATGTCAGCAGTACCATATACATCCCTTTGGTATATTCTGAGTATATCTTTTATTTCACAGAGTGTATTATTGAAGAGAGAGGAGAGCATTCTAGCTTTCTTTCCTTTTTTTTGTTTTTTTTTGTTGTTGTTTTTTGTTTTTTGTTTTTGTTGAAGAGTCTTACTAGGTTGCCCTGCATGGCCTGGAACGTGCTGTGTAGATCAGAATGGCTTTGAATGCAGGTGAATCTGTCTCTCTGCTGCAGGAGTGCTGAGATTTAAGGGACACACTACCAGGACTGAAATAAGATCCCCAGCTTTTGTTTTAAAAAAAAAAACGTAGTGCTGAGAATAGATGGGGAATGTGGAGCATGGGGATTTAATCTGATGTGTCTCTGGTAGCCATGTGCTTGCCTAGCAGGCACAAAGCCCCAGATTTGATGCTCCACCTTGACATATGCCTGGTGCTCCACACTCATAGTTCCAGCACTGGGAGGTAGACACTGGAGAATCAAGTTAGAAGCCAAGGGGAGGAAAGCCTTGGTGCAATAAAGAATGCAACAGAGAGCATCTGCCAGATTTTAAGGTGCCGATGATGTTGAGAATCTGAGAAATCCTGAGCAAGTTTCATTCCTGACATTGCCCAGAGATGAAAGTGAAGCACAGAACATGGAGAACTCCACAGCTTCAGGTAGAAGACTTCTTGAGGATCTGGATGAGGAAGGGCAGGCGGAGGAGGAGGAAGAGGAAAGTCAGAGATCAGGATGCAGCACAATCCTGGATGAACAGGCTCATTCAGTCAGGACCATAATTGTTCCAGGGGCCTGTGACAGGTAAAGAAAAAAGGCTTGAAATGTCAAGAATAGGACACTATGCTCTTAAGGGTAAGGTCCCTTCCAAATTCAAAAGGAGAAACTGGAGCACGTGTGGGAACCAGAGGCTGCGCTGAAGGCGAGTAGGCAAAGCAGGCACTATAGCTTTTCATTTCATCTGGAAGGTAAGCCTGCTCCTGTCCCAAAGGTCACATCCTGCCACCAACACTGGAGTCAACCAGGAGTCAGCCAGGAGACTGCTTTCTGTAGCCCCTGCTAACTTCCCTTGGAGACCACCTGGGACTAGATGCAGTTTTCAGAAAGAAGTTGCTAAAACCCTCAGGTATTTGAGCTAGAAAGCCTTTAGCAAAGCATTTCTTTAGTCTGCAGTCTTTGCATTCTTGACTCCAGGCAAACACTGCTTCCAAGTGGCCATGACTAGTCTGGGCCAGTGTGCCTGCACAGAATCCAGCAGACACTGCACCTTCCTGCATTTACATGCATTGATTGTGAAAGGATTTTCCCCCTCTCCACCCTTCATCCCACCAATTGACAGAAGTCTTAGTCCTGCTGCCCTTGGACAACTTGCTGTGGCAGTTGCTGGACTTGCTAGCTCATGCTCTATATGGCTTAGGGAAGAGAGGTAGCCAAGGACAGAGAAGGCCCACCCTTAACACCATGAAGAAAATCCTGGGCTCCTGGAGTCAAAGTCAGTTGTCCTTGCTGCCATCTTACAACCCAAGCTGGTCCTTCCTGTGTCCTGGACATTAACGTGACAGTGTTGGTACCCTCCCCTTACCTAGACACCTCAAAGCCTGCAAGATCTTCTGAAAGGGCGACAAGGCTGTGAGGCCGGGTGATGTTGCCACAGGGCAGCATAGGCTCATCCTCTGCAGCAATGGAAGGAATGTCTGATACAGGAAGAGCAAGTGACTGGAACTGGAAGTCAAGGGGCAGGCTGTAGAGGCGAAGTGCTGGCTATCTGGACAACAGACCAGGGAAAAGAGTGAGGTAGCGTTCTAGTGTGGAAGTGGGAATGGGAAGATGGTCCTTGGCATTCACACCTGGAGTCCAGGTTGTTCTTTGCATGCACCAAAACCCCTAGCATCTCCTGTCAAAATGATGACAGAACATCTCAGCCTGCAGATGGCACAGGAGCTGCAGAAGCTGTCCGTGGTGGCACACCACGTTCCCTGCCTCATCAGTACCTGCCCCTCAGGAGCTGTCCACAGTAGAGATGCCTCTCCTGCCTTAGGCTATGCCTTTCCTGAACCACAACTTCAGGAGCTGTCCACAGTGGCAGCTCCTCCTCTCCAGCCTCCCCAGGAGTCCCACAGAGCTCCCTTGTCTCCTTTCTCTTTGGACACTGTTCCACCACAGAGATGGCATCTCAGCAACAGTCATGTACAACTGGGAAGGACATCCTACCCTTAACCCATGGGCGTGATGTAGGGAAAAGGAGGTGAAAAAAGCCACCACTCCCCGAGCTTCCTATAAAATCCCACCAATCCCTGATCACCTCCTGTCATCCCAAGCTCAGAACTTGAAATCCCACCAATCCCCACTCTGGAATTCTCTGCCTGGGAGAAATCCTTCATAAGCACTGCCCCTTTGTCCAGTTCCTGATGTTCACTCTAGGAGCAGAGGGCAGGCATCCCTGGATTTGTCAATACTCTTACTGGATTTTTCCCTTCACTAAATCTCCTTTGTGAGATTTTATGGTCTCATCAGAAGAAGCTGTGAAACAAGGGAGCAAAGAAAGAAAAAGCAGAGAGGAAGAAAAAGGAGCTGGGCCGAGGCTCCTCAGCTCCTCAGCTCACCTGGAGATACTCTCCCCTGGAAGCTACAATCCTCTGCTGAGGAAGCTTCCTTTTAGAGCTGTAAGGTTCCTGTGATCTGTGATCCCATGTCTCAGGATACGCTTCCCTTGGGATACTGTCCCACCTCAGAACTGCTTGGCTCCTGTGTGTGGGAGTCCCAGAATACCCTTCCATTTGAGCAGAAACACAACACCAATTCAGGTGACAAGGAAAACATTCCCTTTGTAAACTTTGCATACTTTGTAAATCCTCAAGGCAAAGTGGCCAGATGCCAGGACTGAGGAGCTTCTAAGGCCAGCCCTAACCCACAGACTCCCTAAGGGCCGTAACTGTTGGTTTTCTAGTAGCTGTAAAGGTCATTCTTAGCTCCAAGGTAGGAGAATGGTTGGGCCCTACCCTACGAGAAAAAATTCCCACCAATCCTTTAACAAGAAAACCTGCCAAACCCTGAGCTTTAAGGCAGCAGAGGGGAAGGCAGGAACCTTTTGCATTTGGAGTCCAGGTTCTTATATCACCACTCCTGTCTATCTAGAATTCACCATCCCATCTCTAGTTTCAGTCTCCTTATTCCTGGGATGCTACACTTGCTAGGCCAAGTCTTGATAGTGTTTGCTTGCATTCTGGGAGGAGCAATTGCATTTAGTTCATATGTGTGTGGGGGGGTGTGTGTGTGTGTGTGTGTGTGTGTGTGTGTGTGTGTGTCTGTCTGTCTGTCTGTCTGTCTGTCTTGCACACAGGTGAGTAAGAGTCAACTGTGGAAAGTACAATCAGAAGAGCAGTGTTCTTTGAACGGACAAATCTATTGTTTTTAATGAAATTTATTCTTGTGCTTGTGTACACAGGTCCTGTTTTTTTTTTTTTATGAGAGAATGTGAGGAGTAGCTGCTCCATTCCCAGATGCCTCAAAAGACACATAGCCAAGAAACATTCACTGGCCTGTGTTGTGCTATCAAAGTTTAGAAATTGTGAGTGGTTTTCTGGCCTATGGTTTCTGCCAGAGCAGATCATCAGCTTCTCTGCTGTTTTGGAGACCCCACCACATGAAGGCCTTCCAGCAGAACAGCTGTAGTCAGAGTAAGAAATAAGCAGTGTGCATGCCCCTCTGAAGACCCCACAGTCTGAAGGCCTCCCAGGAGGTCTTCTACAGCCAGGGCCACAGGCCTACCAGAAGACCCAGGTGCCCAGGATGTAGGCTCCAGACAGACACACCCAGACCAGTTAAAAACAGAAATAACCAGATAGTGAGAGGCAAGCACAAGACCATAAGCAACAGAATCCAATATTACATGATCATCTCATTAGATGCTAGTAAAGCCTTTGACAAAATACAACACTCTCTCATGTTAAAAGTATTGGAAAAGTCAGCAATTCAAGGCCTATAGCTTAATATAATAATAATATACAACAAACCAACAGCCAATATCAAATCAAATGGAGAGAATTGAAGCAATCCCACTAAAATCAGGGACAAGGCTGCACACTCTTCCCTTATCTATTCAATATAGTACTTGAAATTCTAGCTAGAGCAATGATACAACAAAAAGATCAAGGGAATACAAATTGGCAAAGAGGAAGTCAAGGTAATTCTATTTTCTGATATGATTGTATATATAAGCAACCCCCAAAATTCTACCAGAGAACTTCTACTGCTGATAGACAACTTTAGCAAAGTGGCTGGATATAAAATTAACTCACTAATTAGTAGTCTTTCTTTATACAAATGATAAATGGGCTAAGAATGAAAATAGGAAAACAACACCCTTCACAATAGTCACAAATAACATAAAAATATCTTGGGGTAACTCTAAACAAGTGAAAGATCATTATGACAAGAAATTCAAATCTCTTAAGAAAATAATCAAAGATCTCAGGAAATGGAGAGATCTCCCATGTTCATGGATTGGTAGGATTAACGGTAAAAATGGTCATCCTGCCAAAAACAATTTACACATTCAATGGAATCTCCATCAAAATTACAAAACAATTCTTTAAAAACATGAAAAGAGCAAATCTTAATTTTATATGAAATAAAAACAATATTGAAAACAATTCTTAACAATAAAATCTAAGGGAATCACCATCCCTGAGTCATCCTATACAACAGAATAATAGTGATAAAAAAACCCACATGGTATTGGTACAGAAACAGACAGGTCAACAATGGAATAGAAGACCCAGACAATGACTTTATGAAATTCATAGGAAGATGGATTGAACTAGAAAATATCATCCTGAGTGAGGTAACCCAATCACAAAAAGCAAACAAAAAACCACACATAATATGCACTCACTGAAAGTGGATATTAGCCCAAAAGCTCAGATTACCCAACATACAATCCACAGACCACATGAAGCTCAAGAAGAAGGATGAACAACATGCAGATGCTTCAGTCCTTCTTAGAAGGGGGATCAAAAATATACATGGGGGAAATACGGAGATGAAGTTTGGAGCAGAGGCTGAAGGAAAGGCCATCCAGAGACTTCCCCACCTGGTGATCCAGCCCATATACATAGAGCCACCAAACCCAGACAATATTGCGGATGCCAAAAAGTGCATGCTGACAGGAGACAAATATAGCTGTCTCCTGAGAGGCTTTGCTAGAGGTGGATACAGAGGCAGATGCTACCAGCCAACCATTGAACTGAGAATTAGAGAAAGAATTGAGAGAGCTGAAGGGGCTTGCAACCCCATAAGAACAACAATACCAACCAACCAGAGCTCCTAGGGACTAAACCACCATCCAAAGAGTACACAAAGACAGACCCATATCTCTAGCTGCATATGTAGCAGACGATAGCCTTGTTGGGCACCAATGGTAGGAGAAGCTCTTGGTCCTGCCAAGACTGAAAACCCCTCCCCTGCTCCAGTGTAGGGGAATGTCAGAGGGCAGGGAGGTGGGAAGGGGTGCATGGTTGGGTGGGGAAGCACCCTCATAGAAGCAGGGGATGGGGGATAGGATAGGAGGTTTATGGACAGGAAACTGGGAAAAGGAATAAGATTTGAAATGTAAATAAAAAAATCCAATAAAATGATAACCCCCCTCCAAAAAACCCAAACCTAACCAAACACAACACCAGCAGCAGCAGCAGCAGCAACAACAACAACAACAACAATGGGAGAACCAAACTGCATACCCTGGTGTTCATGCTTTCTCACTAGTTCTGGCTCTGGCTGGCCATTGGAATTCTCGCTAATTTATCTCAGCGGCTCCACGCTGCTCCCATCTTTCTGACCCACTGTCTGGGAGCCATTCCAGCACAGCACCCTGTCAGGCCACCCCACCCTCACTCACAGCTCTCTTGGCTGGTTTCCACAACGCCAGGCATACACATCCCAATTCTGTGGCAGGCCTGGTACATCCAGCCACCATACCCTCTCTTGAACTCAATTGAGTCACCACAGGAAAGAACACATCACACAGTATCCTCTGATCCAATTGATAAGACATAATTTGTCCATCTAGACAACACAAAATCCTGCATGTGTCCATCCCTTAAGAATAGGCATAACAACCTGTATCTATGTGCAGAGAGGAAGTTAACATCTGTCTCCATGTTTTATCAGCTTCTTCCCTTCTCTCCAGTCTCCTCTGCCTTTTTAAAACTTTTCTCCCACCCATCCTTCCTTCTCATCCAATGATGACCTCATTCTATCTCGTACCTGCCTTGACCTGCATAATGACATTAACCCACAATATGTAGCAGAGACTGGCTACTGGCTGCATGATCTCATGGTAAATCTGATCCTCTTGCCTCAGTCTCCCAACTGGGATTACAAGCAGCATTACTAAGCCTTACCATTTGTTACATTGCTCAAAAGACAACCAGGCTGGAGAGACGTGAAAGCAGTTAATAGCAGCCAGGTGCTCCTCCAGAGGACTGAGATTCATTTCCCAGTATCACATAGAAGCTCACAAATGTCTGTTTTTCCAGTCCTTGGGAAGCCGAAGCCCTCTCCGACCTCCACTAGGAATTTTGTGCATGTAGTGCAGAGACATACATGCAGGTAAAATACCCACACATAAAAATAATAAACAAATACAAGTTAAAAGAAGACTTTAAAAATGAGATATAGGGGCTGGAGGGACGATTCAAATCTTAGAAGCACTGACTGCTCTAGCAGGGGTCCTGAATTCAATTCCCAGCCACCACATGATGGCTCACAACCATCCGTAATGGGATGCAATGTTCTCTTCTGGTAGTCTGCAGGGAGAGACAGTGTACTCATATATTTAATAAAAATCTTTTTAAAAAGAGATATAAACAGGAATATGTATGCTCACTTTCATTTATGAGACTTTCCTTTTTCTGGTTTTCTTTCTCTGTAATGTTAATGTGTGTGCCTATTCCTGTGTGAATGTGTTGTGAGGTTGTAGGGAGTGTAGATCAGAGGACAATCCTATGGTCCTTCATGTCTGTACACCTTTTAAAAATTTTGTTTTTGTCATTTTTCTGATTTTATGCAGCCAATATTAACCTCAAACTCACCTGCTTCTGTATCTCTAGTGCTGTAATTAAAGGCTTCACCACGACTGCTGGGCCAAGACTGTCCTGGAACTGGCATTGTAAACCAGGCTGTCCTGGAACTCACAGAAATCCACCTGCCTCTGCCTCCAAGGGTTAGTATCATCTTTGTCCAGTCACACCTATCATTTTTAATGTGGGGTTTGGGGTTTAAACACCACAGGGTAAGCATGTGGCTGACTGAGCCATCTCTCTACCCTACCCTTAATTTTCGGTATCGTGTTTTGTCTTAAGATAGTGTCTCATATAGCCCATATGACCTTGAATACACTGTGTCTATTGAAGGTCCTTTAACTACTTTTGGAGATAAGATGACAACAAATTCAGAGACTAGTAATAACTGAGTAGTTTTAAATCTAAAATTCTGCTGAAAGGGAATGCTGGCATAGAGAAAAGGCATTAATGACCAAGGTGCTGACTTGGCACAGGACAGTGGCCTTTTAAAAGCCTACAGAGTGACATTCTGGTTCTCTTCTCCTATAGCCCTAAAGGACTTGCATTCCTTTAGGACCCCTATCTCATTGTTCTATGATGAAAGCCTCATCCAATAAAAAATTTGAAACTAGAGAGTGGCCTCTTCTGATTGCTTGTTTCACTGTCCTGGCTAAGGGACTAGGCCTACCTCTTGTAAATTACTGAAACAGAGAGGCTAGCCACTTGTCTGTAATTCCAATAAACTCTAGCTTACCTCATCCTAAAAATGGACCAAAGATCTATGTCTTACACTCCTTAGCCTTCTCTGACATCTTCCAAATGCTGGAATTTTTTTCTTAAACATTCGAGATTATAAAGTGTTTCTGAGGGGCATGACACAGATTACAGGATAAGGTTGCTGGACACAGGTTCTGAAGAATCAAGTTGTATTTTTACTGAAAATGGGTCTTGTGAATGGAAGTGTTGTGATTCTTAGCCTTTTCCTTCCCCTGTGTGTCCTCTTCATTTTCTTGTTCTTTCTGCTTAGTCTCTCTTGGGGAAGCTGCTATGCTCTGCCAGAGATGACTTCTGATACTCCTAGTTCATGGGGGCCACAAGCTCTACACAGGTAAGGTTGTCATCCAAAGTTGTCATTGTTCCTGATACATCCTGAAGGGATGAAGAAAAACCAACCTCAGAAGATGGAAAGACCTCACATGCTCATGGATTGGCAAGATTAATATAGTAAAAAGAGCCATCTTGCAGAAAGCAATCTACAGATTCAGTGCAATCCCCATCCAAATAGAAAAGGCAATTTGCAAATTCTTTGGAAAAGCAAAAAAACCCAGGATAGCGAAAACTATTCTCAACAATAAAAGAACTTCTGGGGGAATCACCATCCCTATCTCAAGCTGTATTACAGAACAATCATGCCATTGTATTGCTTGGCATTGGTACAGAGACAGGTAGGTAGATCAATAGAATAGAATTGAAGACCCAGAAATGAACCCACACACCTATGGTCACTTGATTTTTAACAAAGGAGATAAAACCATCTAATGGAAAAAATGGGATTCCCCCTGTAGACAAGGTTTCCTATCAAAGCTCTTAGGAGACTGGATGCAATAAATGTTTAAAGGCCAGCAAACAGATATTGTGGAGTGGTGAGCATCTCACCCTGAGCTGTCCTGGCACACTGAATGGAATGGGGAATGGGAGGTAGGAAGAATAAGATGAGGGCCCTGTTCTTATGCAAATTAAATTTTGGGTGGTTTTCTCATACCTTGTCTTGTCCAAGCAGCCCGTTTATATGCCACCATCCCTTTTCTCTAAACTTGCAATTCTGTGAGTAGAAGGTAGCAACATGTGATAGGATGTGTGTGCAGCTAAGGGGTGAGATCCAGTTGTTTGTACCTCTTTACCCTAGGATGGATTCCTGGAGACAGACACAGAGACAAAATGATCTAAGGCCTGAGAGAGGCAGGACCAGGAACCAGGTTTCTTCTAACTTCTCCATCTATGCTGGGTCTCCTGATATTACCTAGTACCTGCCCTATACATATAGACATGATATTTTTTGTTCCAACACCCAGTTTACCTGCTCTGAGCTCAGCCTAGGCTTCTTCAAACAGCAGTGGTTATATGTAAACCACTTCCAGGAGAGGAGCCAGTTCCAGAAGGGCCCTGAGAGAAGTTAGCTGTCTGGAGGTTGCCCAAGGTACCATGGAGGAACTGAGAATCTCCCACAGAACCCAAAGACAAGTGGGGGTCAGCCTAGTTTTAATTTCCTTCTCCAGAAGAATGTTCTAACAGGTTTCCAAAGAGAAAAGTCTGTTTGGGAAGATAGGAAGCCTGTCCCATAGGTGTTCAAGGAGATAAACCTGGGCATGGTAGATCACTTGATAGGACCAGGAGTGCAAAGCCAGCCCTGGTTACACAGCCAGTTAGAGGTCAACATGGGCCAGAAGAGACTGTCTCAAAACACAAGAGGGAGGGAGAGGATCAGGGGAGGGATCAGGCTGGAGGACATTCAAATGTTAGCAAAGTGCTCTTCCAGTACTTGTGTTGGACGATTTTTCTGTCCTTAAAAGACCATTAAGGGGTTGGGGATTTAGCTCAGTGGCAGAGCGCTTGACTAACAAGCGCAAGTCCCTGGGTTTGGTCCCCAGCTCCGAAAAAAAGGAAAAAAAAAGACCATTAAAATTTGGGAGGCTTCACATTTCACTTAACAGGCAGGAGACATTTTCTTGAAATTCAAGTAAAAGTGGCAAAGCTTGTTATAATGTAACAGCGCTCCCCGCCCCCTCCTGAATTTTGCTTGAATATCTATGCTCATCACATACACGCAGTACCTGCAGAGGCCAGAAGAGGCCAGCATATCCCCTGTTACTGGAGTCACAAATGATTGTCAGCTGCCCTGTTAGTACTGAGACTCAGTCCAGTTCTCTGCAAGGACAGCACAGCAAATGATCTTAACAGGGAGCCAACTATTTCTCCAATCCCTACACTCATTTTTTTTTAAAAAGGGAAGTTAAAAGTTATTGGGAAGGGTGCTCTCTATTCAGAAAATAAGGTTCAAACAGCATCTGTCTTCAAACTACGCAACAGAGCTGTGTAAGTCCATCCACTACCAGAAGCCGCGGATTTCCTACCTTGAGCTGGAACTAGAAGGTCTCAGCCCCATGTCAACAGCTGCCCAGAGTAAGCCCACAGCTGACGGATAAACCTCCAGGACACCAGTGCTTCCTCTGAACATGAATAGTAACAATTACGTGTTTCTATGCTTCACGCAGCTCACAGAACATTCTTTCCTAAGTGCTAGGCTTTCCCACACATGAACTTGTACACATGAACACACATAAATATTTTTTAAGTAAAAACTAAAAGTATTTTTCTCCTCTAAGACTTAAAAGCTTCCAGTTGGACAGTCTCCCCCTGAATGTCTTTTTCATAAACATTCTAGCATTTAGATGTCAGCATTGACTACATTTGGCAGCTGATTAAATACCACAGATCATGTCCCTCCTGGGTTATGCTGTTACCCCCAGTTCCCAGTGGCTGGTCCCATTTCAGGCCTTTCTGAGGCCTGAACAGTCACGCACAACCTTTGACACTGTGGCACACTGTCATCTACAAAGTTCATGCTTCAAGAACCATGACTGAGTTGCAAAAGAAAACTCTTGGAAGGTTTTAAGTAAGTTTACAGTTTTGTGCTGGACCATAGCCCGCTCCTCAGGTTGCAGACAACTGTACATAGACCCATTTTCCAATAACTGTGTGCTCTTCCTGGGCCAGGAAAATACAACCCCCCAACAAAAGGCCACTCAGAAACACATCTGTACCATAAAATCCCTTTGAGGAAACTTTTGATTCATGCCTTTAAATCTCTTTAGATAGAAAGAACTCACAGTGAATATTTTTGGAAATTGTTAGAAGAATTCAAAAGTTCTGGAACCTTTAAAAAGAAATCCACACCTTAGGCTTTACAGGAACAACTGCTCACCAAACTTCATCAAGGAGAAAAGGAGCCAGGAGGCAAAAGCTTTTTAATGAGTCTTTCTGTTTTCAGTTTCTCTGTTTTCCAGCCTAGCTGTTCACTCTACCCCCATCCTCCACCATTTCCTATGTTTTAAGATCTCTAAAGATTAGTAACGATGGCCGTTATTTTCTTCTAAGAAGTGAATAATGCAGGCGTTTACAACATAACATATACTAACAAAAAATCCTGACAATACATTTATTATAGAAAATCAGGTGAAATAAGTTGCCTCAGCATGGCCAAGATTCAAACTTGATACCAACGCTCCTATCCTAACTATTACTCTATGCTCTGTCAAACACAAATGTTTTCTTCCCTTCTGAACTATTTCTCTAAACAACTCTTGAACCTGCAGAAAATGTCCCAGCAGAACCGGAAGGTCCTCTTTGCTAATGTTTTTGTCAAAACACTGACAGAAAAACTGTGAAGTGGAAATGTTGTGGAGAGAGCTGTACCTCTGACACTTCCTCCTGACAGAGATCATAGAGCAGGGAGAGAGGGAAGTGGTGGTGGGGGGTGGTGGGAGGATGAATCTAGGGCCAGTTTCCCAATCCATCAGTGTGGATGCAAAGTTGTTCCCTCTGGGCATTCCCCTGCCTTCTTCCAGCTATGGTTAGTGCTAGTGAGTCACAGAATGGGATAAGGTTCTGGGGAGGTGAAGGCCACAGCTGTAGGGACAAGAACCAGAAATAACAGCAGACACAGGTGTCTACACTATGTTCTCTCCCTAGGATTCTTCAGCATGTTTGCCTAAGCCTGCACAGCTAACTACCACAGTCAAAGCTAAATGGCTGTACCCTCCAACCTGCAATGCCTATGAAGCCTCGACATGGCTCACCTTCTCTGAACTTGCAAACCGAAATTTTTCATTACACTTGGGAGGAGAGCTGGCTGTATAATCCAGGCTGGCCTAGAATTCTCTATATGGCCCAGGCTACTCTTGAACCTAGACAGTCTTTCTGTCTCAGCCTGCCCCAGCCTGCCCCAGCCTGCCCCAGCCTGCCCCAGCCTGCCCCAGCCTGCCTGGTTACAGGGATGGGCCCAGGTGAATGACCATGTCTAGTTTGTCAACTCTACTATATTTTCTTTAAACAAAACCTCAAATGCCCAGTTTTTCAATACATGTGCCTTGAGCTTTAGAACTCACGTGGTCCTCAGTCCTACCACATACCTCCCTCTACTTAGGGGCTGGCATGTGACCAGACTCGGGGTAATTAGGAAGGATTTCTCCTTCCAGAGGAGCAACAGGAACATCTGGCTCTGAAGGCACTGGCTGTGCCTCTGGATAGGACCTGGTGTTTCTGTTCCCAAGATCTTTCCTGACTGGAGTTAGGAAAGCTGCATTTTCCTCTGGAGGAGCTGGGGTTCTGGTGAGCAGCGGATCCAAAAGCAATGCTGGGTCCTTGAAATCCAGGACCTCTACCTCTCCCACAGGTGGCCCCTATTTGCTTTGAGGATCCAAAGAAGCCGATTCTGTTTCCCGGTAGGATGGCCAGTTACCAGGGGCTGGGTGTGGCAAAGGAGAAGCGTGAACAGAATCTGGAGATGTGGTGCCAAACATGCAGGAAGCTCAGATTAGCCTTTGATTTGAAAGACACATCAATACATCGATTCTGCTGTGGCCTTCCGGGCCTCCCCTGGTTCAATGGGTGGGTATTCTACATCCTCTCCATTCTCATTGTAGTAATCGAAACTGTCCTTGGTATAGCTCTCCAGGGCTTCAGCATGCTTGAACGAGTGCTCCAGCGCTGAGGAGCAGGCTGTGGAATGGTCACCTCTGACCGTGGCTGGCCGGACATTGTCCAGGGCCAGCCTGCTACTGATGTAAAAGGCCCACGTTCCAGGTATCTCCAGGTTGCTTAGTTGGTAGAGATTCTTCACTGACTGCTCAGTGCTAGTCAGGCTGAAATACAGCGCTTTTCTCTTCACGTCATCTGCTTCCTCTAGGCAGAAGCCCCCCACCCTAGCAGGAAGCTGCAGCTGGACACTGTAGGATTCTTTGGGGGTGGGTTCCAAAGAACTGAAGGCCATTGGCAGGATAGAGGAAGAGGGCGTAGGTATCAGATTCATCGGATGCCAGAACAGCCTGGAAAGCCTACACTCAAATTTTAATGGGGATTTGAACTCAGGTCCTCATGCATGAACAGCAAGCACTTTACTAACTCAGCCACCACCCAGAGGTTTTGAAAAACCAGGTAAGCCCAGCAAAGTGTCCCCAGGTAAATTTATCAGAGAGCTAAGAGGAGATATTGAAATAAGGAGAAAAGAAAGGGTGTCATGGACTTGCTTGTCTGGGTTTTACGATGGCAAAGGTCTCACCTGGTCCTTGGTTGGCTGTAGGTGGAGTGGGGAACCTGCAGGGATACTTATCTGCTAATATAATGGGAAAGTCAGGAAAAGGTGTTATGCGAACAAGAGGTGATGAGCTTGAGTTTACACCATCCTTAATAGACTTTACCTTTGATTCCAATCTCAGTCACAACCTGGTATGTTGGCTTTCACCTGTAATCCCCACACCGGGGTCTACGGTATCTAAGGTAAGAATACCCTGAATTTCAAGAACATAGAGAGAACATGACCAACAAAAAGAAAAAGTTTAACAGACATCATAATAGAGCCTTGGGCCAGACCTGACTCAGCTCTACTCTCCACACCAAGCTGATACTTACAACCTCTGTTCCTATCTTGTACTTTCCATCCACTAGTTCCCCTGGAAACTGACATGCAGTAGTTGGCTGAGGAAACCTCCTTGAACCCAGATTTAAGTAGAAGACTGCAGAGCTTAAAGTCAGAGGTTTAGCTGGTGGATTGTGGCATGTCAGCCCCAAAGCAACAGCTTGCTGCAAAAGGACACCTTCCTGTCTGGAGCCCGCCTGGACTTCTATGACAATTAAGCACATGTCTGTCCTGTGCCCACTACACAACCCTGTTTTACACATATATGAGCCCTAAAATCCAGTCAGCAGGGAGGGGCTGGACCTGCTAGTCATCAGAAGACCTATGCAGATTCTTGAGAGAACTTTGATGTGTATTTGTGCCCTCTGTTCCCAGGAGGAGTTTAGAGCTGGGAAGGACAGGAGAAATGAGGTGAGACTGTGGTCAGTCTGTGGGGGGAGGAGGGTGAGATCTGATGCAGAGAGAGGACTGAGGGCATCATGGTACTTGAATTACATATCTTCACTATACTGCCTTTGTCCTGTGGTATTCACTGGTTCTCCCTTGACTCTAGTCCAAATACAGAGTTATGAGACAGATACAATAAAGTATGGGTTGTCCTTTGCGAAGGCTAGCTACCCTCTTCTAGAGGGCCCAGAAGTGACACCTTGCTTCATTAGACGGGGTGTCCTGAGAACGTGACTGCTCTTATTTTCCAGAGCATAGCCAGAGAGCTGATCCCCTTTTTTCTTTCAGATCCACATACTGGTAAACACAGGTCCAAAATCATCAAGATGGATATCTCAGAACACCTATGCCCTGCTGACAGTTCTGTCCGCACCCATCCACCTTTACTGACATTTTCTTGAGGATCTTAGAGCTAGTCAATGAGTATTGATTTGCAAGGGCCAACACACAGCATAGAGCTCTGACCAGTGAGTGCTTAGATTTTCAATTCTAACACTTGCTCACCTGGCAGTGCTGTGAATAGGTCCCAGCTTCAGTGTCAAGCCCTCTTAAGAGTGTCCCTGTGGCCCTTGACCTGCAGTGGTACATGCAGGCCAACATGCTTTTGGGGAAGAAAAACAAAGATCCTTGAAGAAAGTTCTGAGAGATCTGGTTCATGTGCAATCCACAGCCATGGGTTAGAAGTTTCACAGAGGCACTGGTGTGCAGTAAACCTCTTGGCACACCTGTGAGAAGAAGCATAGTTTCCAACCATCAAAAACAAATAAACAACAAAAAAATGACTCAGCCTTGCTCTGCACCTGCTTTTTAAAAGAGCCTGCTGACTCTCATCGTGACCAGCAGAGGGGGTACTGGGGTTGTGCAGCATGGAAAGGTGGGACCTGCCCTTCCTTTAGGGTGTGCCACAGTTGCTCAGGTCCTTCAGAAGTCCCCATGGTGGAAGGGGGTAGGGAACTTCTATCAGCCTTTCCAGTCCTTACCCTCTCTGGAAGGGCGAAGTCTGTGTTCAGATACCTGGGCTGCTGCTTACAAGCTGTTAACAAACACGTTGCTCTGTACCTGTGAGAAGGCCGTATTCACAATACACAAGCAAACCATAGCACCCATCCCATATGGCTATCTTGAGTGCTGAGTAGCTTAGTCTTTGTGTTTGGCCCTAAATGCCCCATGATTGATAAAGCCCTGGCGTCTCTCTACTTTTGACAATGTCTACTATAGCTAAGATTGGCTTCAAAATGTAAAATGACTTTGACCTTCTGATCCTTACATCTACCCAGAGTGCTGGGATTATAGGCATGCACAACCATACCTAGTTTTATGCAGTGATGGGGATGGATGCAAGATGGAAGTGTGCAAGCACTTCCAACTGAGCTACATTACCACTTCCACTACGGTTTCGTGACACCACACACACAGCCTTCTTTCTAAAAAACTAGGTGTCCTGCCCTTGCTGACCTGTGGCAAGATCTCTCACACACTGCACTTCTCCTGTGATAGGCTCTTCAAGTCAACCAATGCTCCATCTGGATAGCTTGTCTCAGACCAGCAGGAGAACACTGTTGTGGATTGCCTGGTGCTGTTTGTATTTTGGTGTTTCCTCAAGAGAGACTGCCCCAGAAGAGGGGTAGACCACATACTCAGCTGATCCCACTGAACCTTCTCTTCCTTCTGACTGGTCAAATAAAGGCTACAGCTGATGCTTGGTCAAGAGAAGGAAAAAGAGGACAGCAGGTCTCAGAGAGATGGAGGAAGAGGTGGTGGAAGGCAGACGGAACAGAACAACATGGCTTGGGGTAACTGCAAGTAGCAAGTGGTCTCATAGCTGAGGAATAACTTAGTAGTGATCCATCTTCCCAATCTAGGCATATAGCTTAGAAATATAATTACTGAGTTGTGTGCTTTTTTATATAGGCTTATTGGGGTAAGAAATTACTGCAATATTTGGAGCACCAACCTGTCTCTTAGAATTCAACTAACCTGAGATAAAAGTTCACCAGACCCCTCATACCCTGAATAAACTGCTGGGGCTGTGATCTAGCATTTCAGTAGTGTGTGGATGGAAAGCTGAGGATGTCTGAGGGGTGTATACAGAGCTGCTGACCGCACTCTCCCCAAGCCCTAGGCAGACTGCAGTATCAAGGGCAGCACTCCAGCCAGGAGTACCCCTTGCACAACATGGTTGGGGGTTCCCAGAGCTTAAAGAAGGACCAAAGATTCTGGGATGTGGCTTGCCTGTAGAAGGGCCATCACGGCTAACAAATCAATAATTAGCTTTCTAAAGCCTTCTCATGGACATAGTGGGATGATCCTGGCATGTCTGCCTGAGGGGACATCCCAGTGCTGGATCACCCCTGTTCCCCAAGTCCGAACAGGAAGCAGAATGGCCAGACTACTGCCAAACAAAGGCTGGATGGTCCAGAAGAGAACTGTAGTGTCCCAAGTCAAACCTCATAGGAAAGAAAGGTACAACAGTTTCTGGATCAGGCGACAGGAGATTTTTAGATACTTAAAGATGGGATGCTAGAGCTGGGAGGCAGGAGTGGGTGAGCAAAACCATGATGGAGAAAGAGCCAGAAACATGGGACAGAGAGGGAAGCAGTAATATCCTGAGGGACAGAGAGACAGACGTTGATGATGGAAAAGGCCACACACTCATACTTTCACATGTACACACACACACACACATGCACACACACGCACACGCGCGCGCGCACACACGCACACACACACGCGCACACACACACACACACACACGCACACACACACACACACACGCACACACACACACACGCGCGCGCGCGTAAACACACACGCGCACGCGCGTGCACACACCACACACACACGCACACACACACACACGCGCGCGCGCGCGCGCGCGCACAGAGGCATATGCTCATGAAGCCAGTCTGGGACTTGCTGTAATTAATCCCATTATATATGCAAAACTGTGACCTCGGCTGCATAGGCAGCATGGAGCTGCTACCTGTATATCAGACAGTTCCCGATGTTGAAGTCAGAGGGAGAAGTGTGTGAAAGAATGTGAGATAAGGGGATTTGGGAGGGCATGGTACTTCAGAGATTTGTGAGGCCTCAGCAGGCAGAGAGAGAGATTCCAAGATCTCGGAAGACTCTCCAGAAATCCATACCCTAGGATACAGGTCCAGTTCCTCTCAGGCAGAGGTCCAGATATAGAAACCTGCTCACTGGTCTGATTAGGTCCCTGAGAGCCAGGTGACCCTGGGACATAACTAGTTGTTCTCATGTCTTTATGAGGAGATTGTTAGGTAGGCTGCCAGCCCTCGGCCTTTTAATATTTTCTGTTATGTGTATGGTGTGTGTGGGTAGGGTGTGTATCTGGGGTTCAGTGGAGTCATCTCTCCTATTCTACCTTCAAGGATTCTGAGGATAGATTTCTGTTCACCTGGCTTACAGGGCCAATGCTTTTATCCACTGAATCATTTCACTGCCATCCCCAAGCCCAATTTGGGCTTGTCTACAGTCTGCTTCCTACGAGTTCCTTTCTGTGTCCATCTCTGACTTGTGGGATGTACTAGACACATCCACGACACCAGAATACTGTCTTCAGTCACCTTGGCTCTTTTTCTTGTGGGACCTGAGGATGGTCTTAGCCCTTGAATCTGGATTGCCTGAAAACTGGGAACCTTAGACTGTGAGCTTGTAGATTTTAATGGCTGCAACTCTTTCTGTAGGGGTTATAGGACCGTTTAAGTAGCTTATCTGATCCTGATTTAACCTTGGTAAGTATCTACCTAGAAAATCACCCATTTCCTTTAGACTTTCCAATTTTGTGGCATACAGGCTTTTCAGGTAAGACCTAATGAGTTTTTGAGTTTCCTCAGTGTCTGTTTTTATATTTCCCTTTTGATTTCTGATTTTGATAATATGGATATTATCTCTCTGCCTTTTATTTAGTTTGGAAAAGGATTTGTCTATCTTGTTGATATCCTCAAAGAACCAGCTCTTGGTTTTGTTGATTCTTTGCCTTGTACTGTTTGTTTCTAATTGAATGATATCAGTCCCAAGTTTGATTATTTTCTTTATCTACTCTTTTTGGGTGTGTTTGCTTCCTTTTTCTAGAACTTTCATGTATACATTTAAATTATTATGAGAAATCTCCAAATTTTTAAAATGAAGGTACTTAGTACTATGAACTTTCTTCTTAGCACTACTTTTGTACCCTCCCACAAGTTTGTGCATGTTGTACCTTCACTTTCAGTGAATTCTAGAAAGTTTGATTTCTTTCTTTATCACTTCTTTGACCTACTGTATATTAAGTAGAGAGCAAGAAAAAGAACTATGTTGCTTTTGGCACTCTTTCTGGAGTCACCAAAGTCATCTTCCTTGCCGGGTGACTTCAGCTAAATCCCCATAGAGAGTAGAGGGGCTCAGTGGCTTTTTTCCTTAGAAATGAAGGCAAACAAGAGGACAGTGTGACTGACATGTTTTAGAAAATTATTCTTGGAAACTAAACCAGTGCAGGCTGGAGGAGCCGCGAACAAAGGCCTTTCAGAGACAAGGTCTTGAGTGGTTGAGTTAGTAAGGCAATTTACAAGATCAGGTCTCGTGTATGCACAGCAAGCATGCTGAGAACCTCAATCACAGCTGTTTGGTTTAAGCTTTCCCGCTGGTCAGAGTGCGCATGCCCGTGTTTAGATGCGTTGCTTGGCAACAGTGGGAGAACTTCAGTTGACAGGCGTACTTGTGCTGCCTGGACTGTATCCTACTGAGCTTGCTTGTGGGTGTTTTGTCCTCTTGTTGCTGGCAGTGGCGACAAGAAACACTTTCAGATTTATATCAGTGTTTTGCTTCTGAGGGTGGCCAACAGCCAAGGGGGAGGGGAGGGTTTGGGGTGACTCGGGGTGGGTGGGAGGGGAGCTCCACCATGAAGAAGTTGTGCTGCTGGAATCAAAGGCAGTCTTCCTCTGACTCCTCCACCAGCCAGAGGGAGTCCTTCCCGGTTCCTGGGAAACCATGTTGGAGTACTACTAGCCTCTGCTCCCTCACACAGCTCAGAAACTACAAAGCCTTCGGAAAGATTCACAAGGCTGCTCTTGTGGGTGATGTCGCCACGGTTCAGCGCAGACTCAGACTTGGGAAAAATGGCACCAATGACCTAGACAGGAATGACAGGTGACTGGGGCTGGGAGTCAGGGGCAAGTGGCTGGCTGGTAGGCAGTTGGAGAAAGAAAATTGTCAGCCTCCCTAAGTAGGAGGGAACTGCCAATGTCTTCAGTGCTGGCGACTAGTATGTTGACCTTTGTAGTTAAGATGTGTTGACCGTTATTCTACTGTTGCCTGAAGTCGGGGAGGAGGGCGCTGTCTACCTAAAGCTCTTCTCCAACCAACTCCTTTTGTTCTAAATTTCTTAATGTTTTGATATCTAGCCCTTCTTCTTTTCTGTGGCTGTCTGATTTACCTGTTTCTTTCCCAGGCACTATAGTAGGCTGACCTCATTTTCATCCACATGTCATTAAATTTTATTCCTTCAGTTCCCCAAAGTGACTCACTTTAAAGTAATAGATACCCTTTCAATTTGGAGTCTGAGTACACCTATGGGAAATATATGGAGAACCAACATGGATTCCTGTAATGTTAACTTTACTCTTTGTAGTCATTTTCAAAGGATGTCTCTAGCTGAATATCAGGCTTCTGGGAACTGTGGTCTTAGACATACAGGACCACAAGGCTTATCTTTTGGATGTTTAGCTCTCCTTGGCCTGTGGAGGCCACATAGGCTGCTGCCCCTTCACTCCTACCTGACTTTGATATTTCTTTGTTGTCTCATCATCTGAAAACTATAATGTAGCTTTGATTTTACCTCAGGTCTTTTGTATAGAGTAGTTTGTTTCCTTAATTTTCTCAATCTGTACCTCACAAAGATTTCAAATCTAATATGCCATCCTAATAAGATGGCACCTTAATTTTTTCTTATCTGTGATTTCTGTCATGAAACATGAAATTTCTTGGGAAGAGCCAGTTTATGAATACTGCATGTGTAATAATTCTTATATCCTATTTATCTGTATGTTGATATATTCTACTAATAACTGATTCCTCTAGATTTATAAAACAGCTAATAATGCAAAGCTGATGGTTTATTAATTAATCAATTTATTATATACACAAAAATAATTAGACATTATTTTAGTTGCAGTTTTCTGAAAACAAGATATTGAATATGTTTATCTCAAACTTATTTCCATTTATACAAGGTTTTCTTCAAGAGATTTAATAATGACTGCAGTCATAATATTGAGAAAAAACATTAAAAATAAAAACGTTCATTTAATTTGATATTAGCTCTTGGTTTGATGTATATTGCTTTTGCTATGTTTAGGTATGGGCCTTGAATTCCTGATCTTTCCAATACTTTTAACATGAAGGGGTGTTTTATTTTGTCAAATGCTTTTTCAGCAGCTAGTGAGATGACCATGTGTTTTTTTTATTTTGAGTTTGTTTATATAGTGGATTACTTTAATGGATTTTTGTATATTGGACCAACCTTGCATCCCTGAGATGAAGTCTACTCAATCATGGTGAATGATGATTTGATGGGTTCTTGGATTCGGTTTGGGAGAATTTTGTTATTTCTGCATCGATATTCATAAGGGACATTGGTCTGAACTCTTTCTTTGTTAGGTCCTTGTGTGGTTTAGGTAACAGAATAACTGTGGCTTCATAGAATGAATTAGGTAGTGTTCCTTCTGTTTCTATTTTATGGAATAGTTTGAGGAGTGTTGGTATTAGCTGCTGTACTTTGAAGGTCTTGTAGAATTCTGTACTAAAGCCATCTGGTCCTGGGCTATTTTTGGTTGGGAGGTGTTTAAAAGCTTCTATGTTTTTAGGGGATATGAGCCTGTTTAGAAAGTTTACCTGCTCTTCATTTAACTTTGGTACCAGGAATCTCTTTAGAAAACCATCCATTTCATCTAGATTTTCCAAGTTTGTTGACTATAGACTTTTGTAGTAGGATCTGATGTTTTTTTTTAATTTCCTCAGTTTATGTTGTTCTGTCTCCCTTTTTATTTCTGATTTTGTTAACAGGAGTACTGTCTCTGGCTTAGTTTGTCTGGGGGTTTATGTATCTTGGTGATTTTCCCAAAGAAACAGCTTTTGGTTTTGTTGATTTTTTGTATCACCCAATAGAGGGTAATATTCAAAATATATAAAGAAATCAAGAAGGTGAGGGGAAAATCAGAGGTTTTAACAGAAAAAAGCAAAAGTGGCTTCATGAAGTCAGGAAAATATAAACATGGTAATAAGTTTAACTATAGCTTCATAAAAGTTGTGTGCATTTGCATGCTGGAAAATTTTGGACAGGGTTGTCATTTACCTTTCATTGTGTTGGGTAAACACTGAATGATTATGTAAGTCCATTTATGAATACCAGCACTTTCAAAATCCAATTGGTACAATCTTTGACAACTTTATTCTCTCTTAGGCAGAATATGTACAGTATTGTATATATTACTCATTCCCCATTGCCGTACTCCTATTTATGGTATTATTTGGATTTCGTCCTTCTGTCAGTTACTCCTCATGAAACTTTTAAAAAGTCACTTAACTATTGCCATAGCTCCATTTCTGTTACTGTGATCTTAACAAAGCAACACACTGGAGGAAAGGGGTTATTTGGCTTACAGTTCTCCATTACAGTTCATTATAGTGGGGAAATCAGAGACAGGATCTGTTCATACCTCATCCACTCGAGAAAGGAATGAAACAAAAGCAGCCTATTTTTTCTTTTTTTAATATTGGTTATTTTATTTACATTTCAAATGTCATCCCATTCCTTGGATTCCCTTACACAAACCCCAGATCACATTCTTCTGCTTCTATGAAGGTTCCTTTCCACCACTCAGCTACTCCTGCTTCTATGAAGGTTCTTTTCCACCACTCAGCTACTCCTGCCTTACCACCCTAGCGTCCCTCTATTCTGGGACATTGAGCCTCCGCATTTCCAAGGGCCTTCCTTTGATGTCAGATAAGTCAATCCTCTGCTACATATGAACCTGGAGGCAGGGGTCTGTCCATGCGTAAGGGACAAAGAATGGAGCAGAGACTGAAGGAAAGGCCATCCAGAGAAGGCCTCAGCTAGGGGTCCATCTCATCTACAGACTCCAATCTCAGACACTATTGCTGATGACAAGGAGATCCTGCTGACAGGAGCTTGTTATAGCTGTCCCCTGAGAGGCTCTGCCAAAGCCTGACCAATAGAGATGTGGAAACTTGTAGCCAACCATCAGATTGAGTGTGGGGACCCCAAGGGAAGAGTTAGGTGAAGAACCGAAGGGGCTGAAGGTTTTTGGGGTCCCATAGGAAGAACAATGATATCAACCAACCAGACCCCCCAGAACTCCCAGGGACTAAACCACCAACCAAAAAGCAACCTATTTGTTCACTATTAGTTCTCATTACTCATCTTATGTACCTTTAGCACCTAGAGTGTGTCTTTCACATAGTTAACAAGAAAGTAATCCCCAGACATCTCCCACAGCAAACCTGATGTGGAGAATTCCACTGTTAAGGCTCTGGTTTCAGGGGATTCTAAGTTGTGGCAAGTTATTATTGAAAAATAATTCAACATAGCTTACTAGATGTTGGAATACATGTGTATTTCAATAAATGAAATCATGAATAACCCATATTGTAACTATTTAAATGAAAAACTTCTCATAACTGTGTGTCTTGATGTGGAGATAATAAAACAGAAACTTAAAGATTAGCTAACATCATTCATTCAGAACATATATAGGCACATACACCCCCCCCCACACACACAATGCACTCATGCTTAATACCCAGACATCATCCACATTCCCAGAAACCCTGTATATATGCACACACAGAGATATAAACACACACACACACACACACACACAGAAGCATATGTATCCAGGCACACATACTCACACACATGCACACACAGATATAAACACACCATTAACCCTGTACATACAGAGATATATGACACAAAAAACCACACAGACATGCCCACAATGCACACAGGTACACACACTCACACATACTTGCACACACACATACACACGTGTATGTCCATATGTGCACATACACACCCACCCTACACATGCTCACACACACATATGTCCACATAGCACACACATGCAAACACACAGGGACACATGCACACACAATCACACATACATGCACACACACATAAACACAAGTATTCCCATATGTGCACACACACACTCCACAGATGCACACACACATGTACATGCACCACACACATGCACACACACAGGGATACACACATGCACACACACAGACAAACAGACACATACAGACTCATATATACTCACATACCCACACAATGCAAACAGGCACATATATACACACACTACACATATAAACACTGTAATTCACATTCAAAAACTCAGAGACACACACATACATGAAAATGACTTTAGTTCAAAGAATCAAAGTAGACTAGAACCAAATGCCACTGTAAAGGTTTTACAGTTAAGATCATGTGCTCTTTTGTTAATGTCATTTCCTCATGTTAGGGGAAGAGAGTGACTACAGAGAGTATGTTTATAAATTAAGATATGGCCTGCTGATAAAACAACTGTAAGTACAGTCTTACTCATTCCTTGATTTATGGATTGTGAGTGATAATTAATAAAATTGTTAATTAGATATATTAAAATGCTCACAATTTTTAAATATAAATCATTGAATTGCTAAACTTTATCTATTCTTTTTACTCAGTAGTTCACCAAATTCACTTTGATTCTCTACTATGTAGCACACTTATTCAATGGCCTGTAAATGCCTCTTACCATTAAAGTGTGCAGATTTACCTGTGCTGATTAGAAAGTGGGAGAAATGAGACTCAAGTCCAACTGAAACTTTACCTCTTTCCTTTCAATTAACAACATTTCTGAAATTAGGAAATTGTAAAGAGTAGCTAGCATAAAAAATTATACCACTGTCACAAATTACTATCCAATAATTCAAATTATTAATTAATTGAAACTTTTCATCTCTAAACATTGTATAAATTTAAATAATGAATAAAATTATCCATACTTTCTCATTTGAGTCCTGGTTTTTCTTTGGCTAAAGATTTAGAAATCAAAGAAAGAATTATTTTTCTGATATATTATTATCATCACATCCTCGTTACCTACCATATTTCCACATCTCGAATGTATTTAAACATTATGACTAGGACTCCTAGAAAACTTTAGAATACATCACATGTGATTTAATGTAAGCACAGTTAGTTGTGATTCTTAACAATTTTATGCATTATGAAATCTAAAACTTGCTATCAAGTAAAGCTCAATATGTCATGAATTAATAAGGCACATCATAATGTAAAGTTGTCAGAGTGTGAGAAGAACAGGGTCATAATCCAGGCACAGTGTGCTCACTTGTAATGCCCAGTACCAGTGGAAGGATTGAAACTTTAAAGCTCCTGAGACACATGGTGAATTCAAGAGCAGCCCAAGCTCTGTAGAAAGGCTGTGTCTCAAAGCAAACATATCCAAGCATCTAAATACTGAACAGTTTCACGATACAGACTGCTCAAAATGCTTTGCATGTGTGTTTGTTCAATATTCCCACTGTGACCTGTGAGACGAGCATATTTTGACTGACTTTTTATGTATGAGGGGTTAGGTGTGGAGAGATTAAAGCAATGGGTAGCAACAGAGTTTAAAGTAGGATTAGAATCCAAATTGAGGTAAGTTCTAATTCAGAAACTTGTTGGGTGGTTTTAGGTAAACTTGACACAAGCTAAAGTCATCGGAGAGGAGGTGACTAAAAGTGTCTCCATAAGATCTGGCTGTAGCAATCCTGGAGGGCATTTTCTTAGTGATTGATGGTGGAGGACCCAGCCCATTGTGGGTGGTGCCATCCCTTGGCTGGTGGTTCTGGTTTCCATAAGAACTCAGGCTCAGAAAGAGCTGGAGAGCAAGCAAGTAAGCAGCACTCCTCCATGGTTTGCAATAATCAGCTACTGCCTACAGGCTTCTCCCATTTGAATAGCTACCCTCACAGCTTTTAGAGATAAACTGTTTTCTGGAACTGTGTGTGAAATAAGTCCATTCACTCCCAAGTAGTTTTGATCATGGCGTTTATCACACAGTGGCAATCCTAAATATGACAGCTTGGTATTAGCTTAGAGGGGCATTGCCATGAGAGAACTGACCATGTCTTTTGGGGAGGATTAAAGAAGGACTTTGGAATAATGTGCAAGAAAAGCACTGAGTGTTCAGTAGTTGGTGAGTTGTTCTGTAGGATCTTGGTAGATAAGAATGTTGAGTATAATTCATTGGATGGAGCCTGGCTTAGGGAATCTTCAGAGCGATGCATAAAGACTCTCTCAGGGCCATTTCTATTTTCTTACCCATGTTGCTTTGATCATATCATATTCTTTCATTGCAGCCATGGAAACCTAAGTAAGACTTCAGACATTCAGCTCAGCGCTGGCATCCGTGCCTCCCATGCAGAGATGTATGTGCCATGGTTTCAACACTGGAGGCAAAAAAAATTCTCTTAATTGGCTGCCCTAAGTTAATGAAAATTTCATGAATAATTGTGTGGTTTTGACCTAGTTTTGTAAAAATTCTTAACAAGTTTTCATTTTCACAGGACTATTTTGCACTATGCCTGTGCACATGGCCATCCTCAAGTAGTTGCCCTCCTATTAAAGTGGAATTGTGACATTGATCTCCGTGACAGTGACAACAGCACAGCACTAATTAAGGTAAACAGCATTGAACACTTTCAGTGTGAAATATATTTGATGGGAATTCTGGGAATAAACCTGATCTCAGCTAAATGCAAATAATTATTGAAATCTATGAAATTTTGTTTTTCTCATTTTCTAAACCATTTCTTGATTTAATTCCCACAGGCTTCACAGTATGAGCAGGAAGAATGTTTGGCCATTTTATTAGAACACGGGGCAGATCCAAATGCTATGGACAATAGTGGGAACACGGCACTACACTATGCTGTTTGGCATAACAATACCTCAATGGCAACCAAATTGCTGGCACATCATGCTGACATCAATATAAGGAATGAGGTAGAGACCGCACAGCTTTGATTTACAGACTATGTGCACTAGGTGTACTTTACATTTTATATATGTATATGTATCTGTATATATATATATATATATATATATATATACATCTCTCTCTCTCTCTCTCTCTCTCTCTCTGTGTATGTGTGTGTGTTTCAAGTCAAATAAGGCTTTCACATAAATACTTAAAAATATTTCGTTGTAGTCCTGATAGAGGATTGACATAAGAATCTCACAAATAAATGTAATAAGTGAATTTTATAAATCTCACAAACTTAAGACAACTCTAGAACAGTCAGATTTGATGGGAACTCCTTCCTCCCTAGATTTCCTTTCCAAAGACGCTGGCTGCACTCTCTGTCCTTCCTTTAGTCATTTGATGAACATTATAAAGAGATTTATTGCCTCCATCCATGGTAATTCTGATGATCATTCCAATTCCCTCATGGGTACTCTTGTAACTATAGCCTTTCAGGATTTCATGTTGCCTTATGCTACCCATGCATCAGATGAACAAGCATCAATAAGACACAGGGTCTCTACATTACAAATGTCTCAGTTATGAATCTTCTTGTCAGTTTAAGTTGCATGGGATCCATCTTAGCATGTCAGTTCATTTCATAGAGCTCTGACAACTCTGGACTTTCAGTTGTAATTAGATAACCACATTATCATTTGTCCCTTAGTTTATGAGACACGATCTTAGACAATCATGGTTGACCTTGAATTTTTTATGTAGATCAGGATGACATTGAACTTGTATCTTCCTTCACCCCTGACGTGCTGGGCTTTTGGGCATTCACCATCATACCTAGAGTGTGATATTCACTTTGCAATTAATTTCCAACTAAATACTTATTTTGGTGACAATGCTGTGACAATAAGTGAAGTAAAAACAAGTATTGGAGAAGATGTCCAAGGGTATATTGTCAATTTACTTCATTTTATGCTGATTTTCATTAGAGGTTTATTGTAAAGAACTTCCAAATAAAAACCCTAATGCCCCAAATTTAATTATGGTAAAAAAGTTTACAGTATTTTCCTTGAGAAAATAGTTAAATTGTGCAGGGTTTAATACTTCATATTCAAAAGAATATTATTTTCACAGAATATCAAGGCTCACATGTATGCCAGGTTCATTTGTTAGAGAAATAATATAAATGTGTATACAGTAGGTCAGGTGTGGAAGAAATACTGTGACGTGTTATCTTTTCTACATGGTGCTTTTGTGACAGGCATGGTCTGCTTCAGTGACTTGGAGTTGACAGCATTACAGAATCATGCACATTCTCATTAGCTTATGAAAGAAAATGTTTAGATTCTAGTTGTGGTATCTGGAACCCATGGGCAGATATTTTGTTTTAAATGGTTCACTAAGACAAAGGTTGTGAATTAAGTGACACAGGTATCAAATGTAATCTGATGGGTTATGAAGAATGGATCTTTGTGAGAGTACTGTACTGTGTAGCAAGAACGGCAAGGATGTGGCTTACTGAACCACAGAAGACATGAGCTCCACTGTATGTTCCATAGTATTTTTCTGTTGAGAAATATTAAGTTCTCAGAGTTAATAATTTATTTTTTGTAGGATAGCTTTACACCTGTTATACTGGCTCTAATAAAGAACAATGAAAACCTGGCAAAATTTTTAGAAGACCAGAGAAAAAAGATACAGGAACCTGATGAATTAGACAGGTAAAGTGGTTAATTCTTTTACTTTTAGGTCTTTACAGGATTCTATAGTGGGTATAATCTCTGAAGCCCTGTTGTTGGAGTTCCTAATCCTATTAAATTGGTTGAAAAACCCCACATAGTCCGGATATTAAAATTAAAAAATATACCTGGATTGGACATTCTAGCATTGTACTAACTTACTCACCAGCTATGAGACCCCTTGCTGCTTGCGGTTTCTCCTGGCCAGGATGCTCTGGTGCATCATGGCTTCTCCTCCTCTTCCTCCATCCTCTCTTCTTCTCTCACTTTCCTCTTCTCCTCTTAACTCCCCCAACCCAACTCTTGACTCTCCCTTCCCACCTTTCCCTTCCACTGCCCAGTCACTGGGTTAGCCTTTTTTTGAAGTTTAGAATTTGGAGTCTATATTTTAATATTTGATTGAAAAGGAGTAGTTGGGTCATTTCTTTTTAAAAATCACAGTCTTTTATATTCAGTTCCTTAAAAATGCTATATTAGATGAAAGTACATTTTGAACAGAATTTCTTCTCTTCAGTAACTCTTTTCTTGAAAGATTTTCTTTGTCTCGGATAGTGAATTCCACATTCTCAACACTCATAAACTTGGCAAATGGAGATTAGCTTAAGATTTTGTTCAGCCTGAGGGAGTGATAGGACAGCTCAGACAAGACTACATAGAAAATCCAAGTCTGTCTTTACACACACACACACACACACACACACACACACACACACACACACACACACACTTGCATGTGTTGGGCCATACAGTCATGTGTACCCACACATATGCAAACACACAAATGCATACACATACACATAGACACATGTACACATACATGCATGCACATTTTATTGGTAATTGATCCTATCTATAGTTGAATACTGTGTGCTTTAATAAGTTGTAGAGCATTTAGAACTTCTGGGTGTTCTGTTCAGAAATTTTACCCAGTGCCCACGTGTTCGGGGCTCTTCCCCACTTTTTCTTCCATTTGTTTGAGTGTATCTGGTTTGATGTGGAGGTCCTTGATCCACTGGGACTTTTGCTGTGTTCAGGATATTAAGAATGGATTGATTTGAATTCTTCTACATGCTGACCTCCAGTTGAACCAGCATCATTTGTTGAAAATGCTATTGTTGTTCCACTGGATGGTTTTAGCTCCTTTGTCAAACGTTAAGTGATCATGGGTGTGTGGGATCATTTCTGGGTTCTTCAATTCTATTCCATTGATCTACCTGCTTGTCTCTGTACCAATGTCATACGTTTTTTTGTTTTGTTTTGTTTTATTTTAATCACAATTGCTCTGTAATACAGCTTGAGGTCAGGGATGGTGATTCCACCAGAAGTTTTTTTTATTGTTGAGGATAGTTTTTGCTATCCTGGGTTTTTTGTTATTCCAGGTGAATTTGCAAACTGCTCTTTTTAACTCTATGGAGAATTGAGTTGGAATTTTGAAGGGCATTGCATTGAATCTGTAGATTGCTTTTGGCAAAATGGCCATTTTGACTATATTAATCCTGCCAATCCATGAGGATGGGAAGTCTGTCCATCTTCTGAGATGATCTTCAATTTGTTTCTTAAGAGACTTAAAGTTCTTGTCATACAGATATTTCACTTGCTTGGTTAGAGTCACACCAAGGTATTTTATATTATTTGTAGCTATTGTAAAGGGTGTCCTTTCCCTAATTTCTTTCTCAGCCTCTTTATCTTTTGAGTATAGGAAGCCTACTGATTTGTTTGAGTTAATTTTATACCAGCCATTTTGCTCAAGTTGTTTATCAGGCTTAGTAGTTCTCTGGTGGAACTTTTGGGGTCACTTAAATATGATATTATATCATCTGCAAATAGTGATATTTTGACTTCTTCCTTTTCAATTTGTATCCCTTTGGCCTCCTTTTGTTGTCTGATTACTCTGGCTAGGACTTTGAGTACTATATTGAATAAGTAGGGAGAGAGTGGGCAGATTTGTCTAGTCCCCGATTTTAGTGGAATTGCTTCAAGTTTCTCTCCATTTAGTTTGATGTTGGCTACTGGTTTGCTGTATATTGCTTTTACTACATTTAGGTATGGGTTATGAATTCCTGATAATCCAGGACTTTCATCATGAAGTGGTGTTGAATTTTGTCCACTACTTTCTCAGCATCTAATGAGAAGATCATGTAGTTTTTTTCTTTGAGTTAGTTTACATAGTGGATTACATTGAGGGATTTCTGTATATTGAACCATCCCTGCATCCCTTGGATTAAGCCTACTTGATTATGATGGATGATCATTTTGATATGTTCTTGGATTTGGTTTGTGAGAATTATACTGAGTATTTTTGTGTCGATATACATAAGGGAAATTGGTCTGAAGTTCTCTTTGTTTGTTGGGTCTTTTTGTGGTTTAGGTATAAGTGTAATTGTGGTTTCATAGAAGGGATTGGGTAGTGCTTCTTCTGTTTCTATCTTGTGGAATAGTTTGGCCAGTATTGGTATGAGGTCTTCCATGAAGGTCTGATAGAATTCTACACTAAACCCATCTGGTCCTGGCCTTTTTTTTTTTAGTTGGGAGAGTTTTAATAACTGCTTCTATTTCTTTAGGAGTTATGGGACTGTTTAGATAGTTTATCTGATCCTGATTTAACTTTTGTACCCAGTATCTGTCTAAAAAATTGGCGATTTCAAGATTTTCCAATTTTGTTGAATGTAGGCTTTTGTAACAATCTGATGATTGATTGAATTTCCTCAGATTCTCTTATGTCTCCTTTTTCATTTCTGATTTTGTTTACTTGGATACATGCTCCATTCCATCTGGTTATTCTGGATAAGGGTTTATCTATCTTGTTGATTTTCTCAAAGAACCAGCTCCTGGTTTTGTTGATTCTTTGTATAGTTCTATTTGCTTCTACTTGGTTGATTTCAGCCCTTAGTTTGATTATTTCCTGCCTTCTACTCCTCTTGGGTGTACTTGCTTCTTTTTGTCCTAGAGCTTTTAGGTGTGCCTTCAAGCTGCTAGTGTCTGCTCTGTCCAGTTTCTTTTTGGAGGCATTCAGAGCTATGAGTATTTCCTCTCAGCACTGCTTTCTTTCTTTCTTTTTAATTTTTTATTAGATATATTTCTTTACTTACATTTCAAATGTTATTCCCTTTCCCAGTTTCCTGTCCATAAGCCCCCCCACCCCCCATCCATCCCTCTTACTGCCCCCCATTCCCCTGCACTGGGGGTCCAGCCTTGGCAGGACCAAGGGCTTCCCCTTCCATTGGTGCCCAAGAAGCCTATTCTCTGCTACATATGCAGTTGGGGCCCTGGGTCAGTCCATGTATAGACTTTCAGTAGTGGTTTAGTCCCTGGAGCTCTGGTTGGTTGGCATTGTTTCAGCACTGCTTTCATTGTGTCCCATAAGTTTGGATATGTTATGCCTTCATTTTCATTAAATACTAAAATGTCTTTAATTTCTTTCTTTATTTCTTCCTGAACAAGTTATCATTGAATAGAGTGTTGTTCAACTTCTATATATATATATATATTTGTGCTTTCTATTGTTATTGTCCTTACTGAACACTAGCATTAGTCTGTGGTGATCTGATAGGATGCATGGGATTATTTCAGTCTTCTTGTATATGTTGAGGCCTGTTTTGTGATTGATTATATTTTCAATTTTGGGGAAGGTACCATTAGTGCTGAGAAGAAGGTGTATTTTGTTTTAGGATTAAATATTCTATAAATATCTGTTAAATACTTTTGGTTCATGACTTCTGTTAGTTTCTCTATATCTCCGTTTAGTTTCTGTTTCCACGATCTGTCCATTGATGAGAGTGGCATGTTGAAATCTCCCGCTATTATTGTGTGTGGTGCAATGTGTGCTTTGAGTTTTAGTGTAGTGTCTTTTATAAATGTAGGTGCCCTTTTTTTTAGAGCATAGATATTCAGGATTGAGAGTACATCTTGGTGGATTTTTCCTTTGGTGAATGTGCATGTCCTTCCTTATCTTTTTTTTTTTTTTGATAACTTCTAGTTGATTTTAATCAATATTAGAGTGGTTACTCCTTTCTTCTTACTTACAGTTGCTTGGAAACTTTTTTCCTGGCCTTTTTCTCTGAGGAAGTATCTGTCTTTGTCATTGAGGTAGGTTTTCTGTATGCAGCAAAATGCTGGGTCCTCTTTACATATCCAGTCTGTTAGTCTATGTCTTTTATTGGGAAATTGAGTGCATTGATTTGAGAGATATTAGGGACCAATGATTGTGTTTCCTATTATTTCTGTTGTTAGAGGTGGAATTATGTTTGTTTGGCTATCTTCTTTTTGTTAGTTGAAAGATTACTTTCTTGCTTTTTCTAGGGTGTAGTTTCCCTTCTTCTGTTGGTATTTTTTATTTATTATCCTTTGTAGGGTTGGATTTGTAGATAGATACTGTGTAAATTTGGTTTTGTCATGGAATTTCTTGCTTTCTCCATCTACGTTAATTGAGAGTTTTGCTGGATACAGTAGCCTGGGCTGGCATTTTGTTCTATTAGGGTCTGTATGACATCTGTCTACAATCTTCTGGCTTTTATAGCTTCTGATGAGAAGTCTGGTGTAATTCTTATAGATCTGCCTTCATATGTTTGTTGCCCTTTTTCCCTTACTGCTTTTAATATTCTTTCTTTTTTTGTGTGTTTGGTGTTTTGACTATTATGTGATGGGAGGAATTTCTTTTCTGGTCTAATCTATTTGGAGTTCTGTAGGCTTCTTGTATGTTTTTGGGCATCTCTTTCCTTAGGTTAGGGATGTTTTCTTCTATAATTTTGTTGAAGATATTTATTGGCCCTTTAAGTTGGGAGTCTTTGATCTATTCTATACTTATTATCCTTAGGTTTGATCTTCTCATTGTGTCCTGGATTTTCTGGATGTTTTGGGTTAGGAACTTCTTGTGTTTTACATTATCTTTGATGGTCGTATCAATGTTTTCTATGGCATCTTCTGCCTCTGATATTCTCTCTTCTATTTCTTGTATTCTGTTGTTGATGCTTGTGTCTATGACTCCTGATCTGTTTGATAGTTTTCTATCTCCAGGGTTGTCCCCTTTTTTGCTTTCTTTATTGTTCCTATACCCTTTTTAAAATCCTGGATGATTTTCTTTAATTCCTTCATATGTTTGGTTGTGTTTTCCTGTAATACTTTAAGGAATTTTTGTGTTTCCTCTTTAAGGGCTTCTACTTGTTTACCTATGTTGTCCTGTATTATTTTAAGGGAGTTATTTATGTCCTTCTTAACTCATCATCATGAGATGATTTGGACTTTTCATCCAAATCTTGCTTTTCTGGTGTGTTGGGATATCTAGTATTTGCTTTGGTGGGAGAACTGGGTTCTGACAGTGCCAGGTCATCTTGGTTTCTGTTGTTTAGGACCCTGTGCTTGCCTCTTGCCATCAGCTTGTCTCTGGTGTTAGCTTGTGTTGCTGTCTGTGACAGTGGCTTGATACTCCTATAAGCCTGTGTGTCAGCACTCCTGTAGACCTGTTTTTTTTTTTTTAAGCCAGATCTGGAAACAGAGAGCTGGTCCTGGGTTTGTGTGACCTGAAACCTCCAGGCAGGTTGCTTGTAGCAGAAGATTTGGTTGTACCTCTGCTCTCAGGTTTGTAGGTACTCCTGGCAACTGGCTGTCAGCTCTTGATGCAGGCAGAAATCCAAAGGGTCCTGCTGATGACTGCTCCTAGGTTCCTGTGCCCAGAGGGCACAGAGTGTACAAGTTGTGGTTCTTCTTGGGTCAGGAATGTGGGCAGAAGTAGTTGTGTCCTCCAAGCGCTCAGGATTGTCTGGATTTTGCACTGTGTTCTAGTCTTAATTCCAATCTTTTTATGATTTCAGTAGTGGTATTCATTTTATATTAATGTTCCTCTTCTTGTCTATAGCATACTTCTTTTGTAGAAAATTATTTTAGTTCTAATATCTGGTAATTTTATGGATAGGATAAATAAACTTTTTTGTGTTTTATTTTACAAATTTAATATTCATCTGAAAGTATTTTATGTTTTTATAGGTCTTCAAAGAAAACTTCCAATGAAAAGGACAAGGTATGGGAATATAAATTCAAATTGTATTTATTAAGATACAGTATAAAAGTCAAAGTAATATATTATAAAGTGACTTTAAATTATAGTATAAAATAAAATAAAATTAAGAATCTTTTATTATATTCAAAACATTTTCAAAAGTCGCCAATAGTAAAGGTGTCCTTCCTATAAAAATCAGGCCTTTGAGAAGCATCTGCATTGTTATTTATGTAAAATGTGGGTATTTGTCTTTTCTGTATACTTAGTGTATGGGGTACATAATGTGAAGACATCTTATATAACTATAATTCATTTTATAGGTCAAAGAAGAAGAAAATCATATGTTTGAACTTAACGAACTCATATCATCATCTGAGGGAAACTCAGAGGATTGTGAGATGTTCAGTCATGACACTATTTTGCAACTTATTGAGCAGCTCAGGAGGCAGAGCAAAGGTAGGAGTTTTGCATGCAGCCTCTGTGTGTGCTATAGACGAACATGAATTAGAGTATCACTCATGAAATATCAAAGAACAGAAAACTAGTCTCAGCAGGAGCTGCCAGCAAGCCTGAGCTTCAGTGAGAGAGCATGACACTGTGGCTTTGGGGTTGTTGCATGAGACTCATGGGTTACAACAAAATGCCACAGGCCAGTCAGCCAATACATCAAATTGTGGGCTGTGCCTTTTGTTGCATCTTCATGTGGCTGGAGGATTTCAGGAGCTCTCTGGAGTGAGTTTGGTAAAGGAGGCTGAATCCAGACATGATGTTTTTGCCCTATGATGTGTTGAGGAGACACTCTGAGACCACACCTAGTGTTTTCTTGGCTCCTCTCTTTAACTCACCTTATGTTAACATTATCTTCTATAATTTTTAAAAAATATTTTATTTTTATTAAGTGTGTTGGTATGCATGCATGTGACTGTGTGTGTGTGTGTGTGTGTGTGTGTGTGTACACCTGGTTGTAAGCATTTGTTGGCATGCACAGTCTGGAGGAGGAGTTCAGGTGTCCTGCTCTATCATTATCCTGCTTAGTCCTTTGAGACGGTATCTCTCTGAGGTTGAACCTAGGTTGGCATGCCAGCACTCTTGTCTGCAGCTCTCAAAGCCTTGATGTACAGGCACGTATGTAGTCAGATGTGCTTTTTAATGGATATTTGAACTCAGGTCTCATGTTTGCACAGCAAACACCCATATACACTGAGCTAGCTCCCTTAAGACTGATTGTATCTATTTTTAAAAATTTATTAATTTTTTAAAATTTTTACATTCAAGATTTTATTCCTCTCCTGGTTCACCCTCTTACTGTTCCACATCAAATACCTCCTCCCCATTCCCCCTATCTACACTAGGATGTATCTACCCCACTTAACCCCCAGACCTCTTAACTTCCTGGGGTCTCCATTCTCTTGAGGGTTAGATGCATCTTCTCTGAACCTAGACATGAGAGTCTACTGCTGTATATTTGTTGAGGCCCTCATATCATCTGGTGTATGCTGCCTGGTTGGTGATCCAGTGTCTGAGAGATCTCAGGGATCCAAGTTAATTGAGACTGCTGGTCCTCTTACAGGGTTGCCCTCCTCCTCAGTTTCCTCCAACTTTTCCCTAATTCAACCACAGGGATCAGCAGCTTCTGTTGATTGGTTAAGTGCAAATATCTGCATCTGACTCTTTCAGCTGTCTGTTGGGTCTTTTGGAGGGTAGTCATGATATTTCCCTTTTTGTGAGCACTCCATAGCCTCAGTTATGGTGTTAGGCTTTCCTCCACTACCCCCACCCCGAGCTGGATACCATTTTGGGCCTGTCTCTGGACCTTCTTTTCCTCAGGTGGTTCTCCATTTCCAACCCTGCAGTTCTTTGCCGGAACAATTATGATTCAGAGTTTTGACTGTGGGATAGTCTCTCTTGATGCCCTGTCCTTCTTCTGGAGGTGGGTTCTACAAGTTCCCTCTCCCCACTGTAGCGTATTTCACGTAAGGTCTCCCCTTTGAGTCCTGAGACTGTCTCATCTCCCAGGTCTCTGGTGCATTCTTGAGGGTTCTCCCAACCTTTTTCCTCCCGAGGTCACCTGTTTCCATTCTTTCTGCTGGCCCACAGGGCTTCAGTTCTTTTCCCCCAACGAATACCAGATCATGTTCCTCTCTCCTCCACTCCCAACCCCTCTTCTGTTTCTCCCTCCCTCCTCATGGTTGCTTTCTTCTGGCTCCAAGTGGTACTGAGGCATCCTCACTTGGGCCCTTCAGCTTGTTGAACTTTTTGGGTTCTGTGGAATGTATCTTGGGTATTCTGTACTCTTTTATGGCTAATATCTACATATTAGTATATACCATGCATGTCCTTTTGGGTCTGAGTTACTTCACTCAGAATGATATTTTCTATCTCCATTCATTTGCCTGAAAAACTCAGGATATCCTCGTTCTTAATTGTGTAAATGAACCCCATTTTCTGTATCCATTATTCTGTCGTGGGACATCTGGGTTGTTTCTGCTTCTGGCTATCACAAATAAGGCCACTATGAACATAGTGGAACATGTGCCCGTGTGATGACATAGTGGGGCATCGTTGGGGTATATTCCCCAAGAGTGATATTTCTGGGTCTTTAGGTAGGTCTATTTCCAAATTTCTGAAGAACCTTCAAATTGATTTCCAGAGTGGTTGTAACAGTCTCCAATACCACTAGCAATGGAGGAATATTCCTCTTTCTCCACATCCTCACCAACATGTGTTGTCACCTGAGGTTTTGATCTTAGCCATTATGTTTGGTATAAGGTGGAATCCCAGGATCATTTTGATTTGCATTTCTCTGATCACTAAGGACTTAGATTTCTTTACATGCTTCTTAGGCATTCGAAACTCCTCTGTTGTAAATTCTCTGTTTAGTTCTATACCCTATTTTTTGATTGGGTTGTTTGGTTTTTTGTTGGTTAGCTTCTTGAGTTCTTTATATATTTTTGGTATTAGCCCTCTACAGGATGTGGGGTTCATGAAAAATTTTCTCAGTCTGTAGGTTGCTGATTTGTCTTATTGACCATGTCTTTTGCCTTACAGAGGCTTTCCAGTTTCATGAGGTCCTATTTATCAATTCTTGATCTTAGAGCCTGAACCATTGGAGTTCTGTTTGGGAAATTTCCTCCTGTGCCAATGAGTTTAAGGCTTTTCCCCACTTTCTCTTCTATTAGACTCAGTGTCCTTATCTACTTGGACTTGAGCTTTGTGCAAGGTGACAAATATGGATCTATTTTCACTTTTCTACATACAGTCAGCCAGTTAGAGCAGCACCATTTAGTGAAGATAATTTGTTTTTTTTTTATTGTATGTTTTTAGCTTCTTGGTCAAAGATCAAGTTTGTGTAAGTGTGTGTTTTTATTTCTGGGTCTTCAATTTTGTTCCATTGATCAATCTGTCTGTCTCTGTACCAGTAGTGTGCAGTTTTTTTTAATCACTTTTGTTCTGTAGTAGAGCTTGAGGTCAGTGATAGTGATTCCCCCAGCTGTTCTTTTACTGTTAAGAATTATTTTTGCTATTCTGGGTTTTTTGCCTTTCCTCATGCATTTGAGAATTGGTTTTTTAATCTAATTTTTATTCACTCAGATGTTTTACAATATTGTAGGGTGTGGGTGTTAATATGTTTGTGTATGTGTGTATTTGTGTGTACATGCATGTGTGTATGCATATCTGTATGTGTGCCTGTTATGCATCTTCCTCAATTGCACTCAATCTCATTTTTTTTGAAACAGCCCCTCTCACTGAACCCAAAGCTCACCAATTCAGTTAGGTTGGCAAGCCATGAGATCCAGGTGTGCTCCTGTCTATGCCTCTCTTGCTTCCAGATGACAGCAGATACCACCATGTACATCTTAAAAAAAGAAAGACAACAACAGCAACAACAACAACAACAGCAACAGCAACAACAATAACAAAACAAAACCCAAAGAAAAACAAAACAAAAAACCCACCAAGTTTTGATTCAGGGTCCAAATTCAAGTTAGAATAGCTTACTTAACGAACACTTTAATTACTGAGATATTGTGTCAGACCTCATCCTTTCAAATGATGTCACACCATTTTATAGGCTTAGATTTTTAATACGTACTTTACTAAGGGTTCTCAAATGCTTCAATCACCTTTCTACCATTCAAATATAGGGAAGAAAATTTTGGAAATAGCACAAGTGGATGTGCCCCTGTTTAAAAGTAGTACTTTGTGGGCAATTCCAATCTCTACTTTCAGGATACCTTCAGTCCAGTTCAGTAGTCTCAGGATATCAACAGTACAGTACAAAAGTGTCACCAAACATGAGTCAGCAATAGTGGCACAATCCAGCAGAAAAATACTAGGCCTCTCCTGAATTGGCACAAGTCAGCAGGAGCTACAAGGAGCACCCAGAATACCAGGAGTTCTCTGCCATGTGTCTCTCAACAAAGTGGAGATCAGCAAAGAGGCAAGACCAAGGCAGAGTTGCACATCTAGCTATGCAAGCCCCCTGTCACTGTCCTTTAAGTTCCACTTAAAAATCTCTCCAAACATGTCTTGTCCTCCCTTGGTTCTTGCTTCAGCAAAACACAATGTAGGTTTGCATAGTATAACGAAGCCAGAAACTTCCACTTCTACATTTGAATTGTATATGCTTATGGCTAATTTTTTTATCCTTGAAGATTAGGTGTCAAGAATGCCATCCAACTGCATTCTAAAATATATACAAATGTTTTCATTCTCAAAAAAAATGTACCTTTTCAACACACTGGTAAGTGCAGGTTTTACCAATACTCTAAAGAGTTGTTAAGACAGATTTTGTATGTTTAGTGTACAATATTATGGAAGATATATTAAAATCATGAAAAGCCACTTCATATAGAGAGAAATTTATTGAAAATAAAAGCTGCCCACATAGGATTTACCCACATCATGTGGTCTTTTCCACACAGTCTCATAAGCCTTGAGTTTACAGTAGTGGTAAGTAGAAATGTCCATGAAATTTGATCAGTTTTGCATTATGCATATTAACATTTATTTACATTCTTGCCTTATGCATTCTTCTTTGAATGAGTTTTGTAAATTTAAACTAAAGCCCATATCTGGGTATCATAATAGTAGTAAATGAGAAACTATTTAACTATGACCCATAAACTCATGATATACGTTTGTTTTATCATTTTATTAATTTTTAATATTTAATATTTATAAAATTTTATACAACTTAAAATATAATTAATATAATAACATTTAATTATATTTATTATTTTGTTTTATCTTATTCGATGTCAAAACTTGGTTTCATTTCATTTTCTTCTGAGTCTGTAATGTTTGTTTTATGTCTTCTCCATTACATTCTATCCGTTTTTCTGAATTCTATATATGCATTTTATATTGCTTATAAACAGTTTGATCTTTCTTTTGTTGTTGTAAAAATATTAGGCAAACAACAACAGATGTTATCTTTGCTATACCTTAGATGCACCCAGCATATTGCTTATTCTCCATTATTAAATAGCATGTCATTGCTCTTTGCTAACTGTACTGGCTAGTTTTGTGTGTCAACTTGACACATGCTGGAGTTATCACCTAAAAGTAGCCCCAGTTGTGAAAATGCCTTCAAGAGATTCAGCTGTAAGGCATTTTCTCAACTAGTGGTCAGGGTGGGAGGACCCATCCCATTGTGGGTGGTGCCGTCCCTGGGCTGGTATTCCTGGGTTCTATAAGAAAGCAAGCTGAGCAAGCCAGGGGAAGTAAGCCAGTAACATCCCTCCATGGCCTCTTCATAGTTCCTGCTTCCTAACCTGCTTGAGTTCCACTCCTGACTTCCTTTGGTGATGAACAGCAACTTGGAAGTGTAAGCTGAATAAACCCTTTCCTCTCCAACTTGCTTCTTGGTCATGATGTTTGTGCAGGAATAGAAACCTGACTAAGACACTAATTATGGTCCTGAGAATTATTTCTTGTTCAGTGTGGCATATGGGAAGAGATGCTTTCTTCCTGGCATTGTGTCTCCTTTAATTGTGTGAGATGTTGAGCCTCTCAGCCACAGGATCTCTCCTGGAGTACCTGTGTTGTGTGCTCTGCAGTATGTTCAAGGTGGCCTAACACGATGCCCAGAGCATCCCCTCTTCTTTGTGTCTTTTTTCCAGACATCTGAGCCTTGATTTCTGGCTTCCTTCCTCACAAAATAGTTTATCAGCTCAGCTCCAGGAGTCTGGAAGAATCAGAACAGCTTCATCCTCATCATGTTCTAACCTAATCTAAACTATCCCATAGTCACAGAGATAGAAAACTGGGATAATATCACCTATTTTAATGCCTATTAGCTAACATTTTCTTTCATTTCTGAAGTATATAATTTTCAGTTTTTAAAACATATATTTTCTGATTTGTGATGTTTGAGGTAGGAATAAAAATCAGTACCTTCACTTGACTTTGGTTAGAATTGGAGAACAGTAGCTTCTGGGCACCTGCTGTAGACCAATGGCAATGTGTCTCTTCATACTCTGACCAACTATTTCTTGTTATCATTTCATGTCTATGCATCACTTCCATTAGGACATATTCCTGCATGCTTATTTGACATTAAATAGGTTTTAGGCTAAACACCTTTTTATCTGCAAATCACACCATGTATGTAAATCACCTCAGTATACCCTTCTGCAGTGTATGAAGTTTATGTGATAATCTAGACTGTTTTGTGTACCAAATAAGCTGCTGTACTTCAATTGTGCTTTTTCTTCAATACAGATCCTGAAAGCCTAGTGAAAATCTGGTGTGCAGTTTGTTCATATAAAAAATCAATGGAATCTACAAAACGTAATTGTGAATTAATTACAGAAAGAAATAAAAGTTTAAGCAATGATATTATTGCATTACAAAAAGAAAGGTCTCAAGTAGAGATTGAAAAGACTAGATTGCAACTAGAGCTATGCAATATGAGGTATGATGTCCCAACTTTAGTGAAATATTTTAACTGTTTACATTAGTTAGCTTGTCACTAACTTTTAAAGTGTCTGCAGGGGACAAATCTGTTCAGATTTGGGTTTTATTATTATTAGTTTTGATAGATGTATTTATGTAGTCTAGGGAAGCCCCAAATTTGTGATCTTCTGTCCTTAGATGTTTGATTTTTGGGGTGATTCAACCAGGTTCCTCTATGGCTATATGAGAGAATTGTTAGTCTTCAGGAATGTGAAGATAATGTAATTAAAAATTCCTAATTATGACTATTTCCCATAATTACATATATATTTATGTCTATATATGTGTGTGTCCTTTCAAATCACAATTTTGATATGTATTAGAAACTTATTTTTATGAGACAAGAATTAAAAATTTTAAAAATATTTTATAATTATGCTGCAAAGAACACTCTTTATTAAAAGCTTCTCTAATGTTGAATTATTGAATACATATCTGAATAAATTCTTCAGAATCAATTTATTCATTTGAAGGAAATAAATCCTATAAAAGGACTTGGCTGATATAATTGTTCCAACCCAAATTTACATTAATATAAAATTCCACCAATGGAATATGAAATGATAGTTCTCTTAATCCAGAAAAATTCATTTAGTATTATGCTGCTTTGTACTGAACCTAGAATTTCACAAAAAGTAGTTAGATACCACTCTTCCATAGAGATAAGCTTAGATACTACTTTATTCTCACATGCACAAAGTGAAAAAATGATTTCCAAATAGAATATTCAATATAATTAATAGAAAAAAATCAATTTTATGTTGAAAGACAAAAGAAACTTTGTTTGTAATTAATTGCTAGATTAGTCAAGGAATTTTAAGGCTGTTTAAAAATTATACAATTCACAGGTTAAATTGAAAATGATCAAATAGAGATATAAAAATTGTGAGAACACATTTGAGATGACCTAGATGACTTTTGGAGTCTAATAATGTACATAATGCTTGGAAAATATGTGAATGTGCTTCATTACACTGTGAATCATTTTGGAGGATAATTATAGTTTATGAATACTGAAGTTTACTTCTATCAAATTTATAAAATTTTGTGAACAGAATAACTTCAAAACTAATATTTTTTATTAATGCTTTGACAATTTTAGAATATTTAAATCATTCATTCTGTACACCATTAGTTCTTCTCAACCTCTGGGTCATGACCGCTTTTAGGGGTTAAATGACCCTTTTACAGGGGTCACCAGAGACCATTGGAAAATACTTATATTACAATACATAGAATATATAGAGCTATTTTTACATTGAAATACACAAAATAGCAAAATTGCCATCATGAATTAGAAATAAAAGTGACTTTATGGTCAGGGGTTACCAGAGTATGAGGAACTATATTAAAGGGTCACAATATTAGGAAGCTTAGAATTGAGACCCTTCCCATCCATATACCCCTTCCAGTTTGCAACTGTACTCAGAGCAGAGCCTCAGCTCTGAATCCCTACCCACTGAGTCTACACCTAGAGGTAGCTTGGCCCCCAAGGAGTTCTGATGTATCCAGGATCACAGAATGACAGGATCACAGGCTAACAGGCTTGCAGTAGGGACAGGCTCCAGTAAGAGAGAGACAGTTGGACCAATTAAACCCAGAGATAACCAGATGGCAGCACTCAAGCACAAGAAAATAAGCAACAGAAACTGGTAAGACTTGGCAACATCAGAACCCAGTTCTCCCATCACAGAAAGCCCTGCACACCCCACACACCTAAAGGATCCAGATCTACATGCTCATCTTTGTCTACTCCACACACCATTTGTGAGTAAACTGCATACTTTTCAACCCGATTGTTCACCCTTTTTACTCTTGAATAATATTGTAAGCACAGCTAAAGCTAAGAGCATTAACAATGTGATAGTCCAAACAGTAATGACTTTTGGAATACTTTCCTCCACTAAATAAACCCGTCAACTATTTTTAAACTCCCTATCAATGAGATTTTCAGGTACGCATCCTAATTCCAGGACAGAATCTAATGTGTATGGCCTCAGGCCAACTCTGTAGAAGAGTAGTTTATTCCACTTGAAAGCTCATGATCTGCATTTAGATAAATGAGCATTCTGGCCTTCTGAACTCGTGCATGAGTGGTTCCTTAGTCCAGCCTCATTATGAACCATTTGTAAACCACAGTTCCCATGTTTCCCAATGCCCACAAAACATGTTTCTACATCTACAAAGCACATGGGCAGTTTCATAGCAGAAGTTCCTTTTTAATCACGTTCCTCACTGCTGAGATGACTGCTAACAAGTCAGTTTGATATAGAAAAATGATATTGGCTCAGCTTTCAGAGAACCTGTAGTCTATCATGACAGGAAAGACCTGAAGGGGGTGTTCTGTCTTTGCAGCAGGAACACAAAGCCTTGTCTAGCTACTGCTTCTTTTAATTGCAGGAGGTAGTTTATGAACACTCAGACTCTGCATCATGAGTTTGGGACATGAGGGTCACTCACAGAGGTCTGTAGTGGAAGCCATTTGCTGAATAACTAGTGTTTTCAAGCAAGCAACAAAGAAAGAGAAATTGCATCATTCATAGTAATTACACACTTTTGAGATCAGGAAAAATTCTGGTTTTCTGTACTTAAAATGCATAGTTTACACTGGGGGATGGAACTCACTCCATGTGTGTATGCTTTCTATGTGTGAAAGTTTGAGACCCACTGAGACGAAAAACAAAATGCCTATTGGTTCAAATTACCTCTAACCTTTATGGAAAGGGCCACACAAAGAGTTATACAGTTTCCAAATTTCTATTCTTCAAACTTTTCAGAATTCCTATAATCATTCACATGTTGTTTTCAGAAACTAGTTTGGTATTTTCAAATGTAGCCAGTTATACACAATCATTCTAAAATGTATTTTTAGGCTTATAGCTGAAAATTCAGAATTAAAGGCTGCAATAAACGTCCAAGCAAAGGAGGATGGACAGCTTCCAAGAACCCCAGTAAGTACGCACTTATGAAGTCCATTATTTATTAATTTCTGTAAGACTCAAAAGAAATCTTCCTTTGTCCATCAGCAGCATATGTCCACAATTTAGGAAATATGAATATTCTTCCTGTTCAAATATTTGATATATCCATATTGTTACTCTTTGTTAGTAGTCTTAGGAGTCTGTTTAATTCTCTGTCCGTGTAGCAGTACACTACTAGTGGTTTCTGTACTAAGGATGTGATCTATTTAGTCACAGGTTCTTGGCTCTGACAATGGTTCCAGGTTTGGGTTTCACATAGAGAATGAGCCTTACATCCAATGAGAAAACGGTTGAATATTTTCATGATATTCAAGAGTCTTATTTACCACCAGCTATGTCTTGGAATGCTAGTCATAGGTGCAGGCACAGGGTTCACATCGGCGTTAGATTGGTGACTTCTTTTCTCCTCTAGCCATATGCTTTGCAGCGCTAGCACTTGAAAGCTAGCTAGTGGGGATGTTATTGATTTTCTCATTTGACATGACTCAAGGTATGAGGTCTCCAGGAATAAGGTCTTACCATCAGTTTCTGGAGTATAACCAAAAGCATCACCAATTACCTGGATATTAGGATTCTATATGACCTCACTTGTCAACAACTGCAAAAAGAGCAACCCATTCTTGGCACAGCAATAACTTTATCCCGATGGTGTTGAGCAAGGCCATCATTACCATTATAAGATAACTCTGTCTTCACTCTCTTTATACATATGTATATGTATATATTTTAGGAAGCTTCTATAGTATCAATGTGGACATGTGACCTTCTTGAAAGGTCATTCTTTTTATTTTTATTTTTATTTTTTTTGTTTTCTGACAGAGTTTACTTTTCATTTTTTACTAGACTGGGAAAATAAAAGCAATGCCTTTTAAGGGGAAACATTTTCAAACATGAAATTTAACTGAGCACAGGCCATTGAAAGGAGAAGAGCACACACTGTGGAGATTGCATTTTTTTTTATCTTTATTAACTTGAGTATTTCTTATTTACATTTCGATTGTTATTCCCCTTCTCGGTTTCCGGGCCAACATCCCCCTAACCCCTCCCCGTCCCCTTCTCTATGGGTGTTCTCCTCCCATCCTCCCCCCCATTCCTGCCCACCCCCAAACAATCACATTCACTGGGAGTTAAGTTTTGCCAGGACCAAGGGCTTCCCCTTCCATTGGTTTTCTTACTAACCTGTTTACTGCTACCTAAGCAGTGGGGGCCAAGGGTCAGTCCATGCATAGACTTTGGGTCTAAGTCCCTGGAAGCTCTGGTTGTTTGGCATTGTTGTTCATATGGGGTCTCAAGCCCCTTCAAGCTCTTTCAGTCCTTTCTCTGATTCCTTCAACGGGGGTCCCGTTCTCAGTTCAGTGGTTTAATGATGGCATTCGCCTATGTATTTGCTGTATTCTGGCTGTGTCTCTCAGGATAGATCTACATCTGGTTCCTGTCAGCCTGCACTTCTTTGCTTCATCCATCTTATCTAATTGGGTGGCTGTGTATGTATGGGCCACACGTGGGGCAGGCTCTGAATGAGTGTTCCTTCTGCCTCTGTTCCAACCTTTGCCTCCCTATTCCCTCCCAAGGATATTCTTGTTCCCCTTTTAAAGAAGGAGTGAGGCATTAGCATTTTGGTCATCCCTCTTGAGTTTCATGTGTTCTGTGCATCTAGGGTAATTCGAGCATTTGGGCTAATCCACTTATTAATGAGTGCTTACCATGTGTGTTTTTCTGTGATTGGGTTGATTGGATCAACCTCACTCAGGATGATATTTTCCACTTCCATCCATTTGCCTATGAATTTCATAAAGGCATTGTTTTTGATAGCTGAGTAATATTCCATTGTGTAGATGTACCACATTTTTCTGTATCCATTCCTCTGTTGAAGGGCATCTGGGTTCTTTCCAGCTTCTGGCTATTATAAATAAGGCTTCTATGAACATAGTGGACCATGTGTCTTTGTTATATGTTGGGGCATCTTTTGGGTATATGCCCAAGAGCGGTATAACTGGGTCCTCAGGTAGTTCAATGTTCAACTTTCTGAGGAACCTCCAGACTGATTTCCAGAATGGTTGTACCAGTCTGCAATCCCACCAACAATGGAGGAGTGTTCCTCTTTCTCCACATCCTCACCAGCATTTGCTGTCACCTGAGTTTTTGGTCCTAGCCATTCTCACTGGTGTGAGGTGAAATCTCAGGATTGCATTTCCCTTACCAGCATGCTCTTCTTAACTTCATCAATTTTATCTAATTTTGGTGGATACGCGCGCGCGCGCGCGCACACACACACACACACACACACACACACACACACACACACACACGCACACACACACACGTGGGGCAGGCTCTGATGGCCATTCCTTTAGCCTCCACTGCAAACTTTGCAACTTTGCCTCCATAGCCCCTCCTATGAATATTTTTGTTCCCCCCTCTAAGAAGAAATGAAGCATCCACATTTTGGTCATCCTTCTTCTTGAGCTTCCTGTGGTATGTGGATTGTATCTTGGGTAATTCAAGCTTCTGGGCTAATATCCATTTATCAGTGAATGCATACCATATGTGTTTTTTTCCTGTGATTGACTTACCTTACTCAGAATGATATTTTCTACTTCCATCCATTTGTCTATGAATTTCATGAAGTCATTGTTTTTTAGCTATCATTTTGATATCTGAGTAGTATTCCATTGTGTAGATGTACCATATTTTCTGTATCTATTCCTCTGTTGGAGGGCATTTGGGTTCTTTCAAGCTCCTGGCTATTATAAATAAGGCTGCTATGAACATAGTGGACCATGTGTCTTTGTTATATGTTGGGGCATCTTTTGGGTATATGCCCAAGAGCGGTATAACTGGGTCCTCAGGTAGTTCAATGTTCAACTTTCTGAGGAACCTCCAGACTGATTTCCAGAATGGTTGTACCAGTCTGCAATCCCACCAACAATGGAGGAGTGTTCCTCTTTCTCCACATCCTCACCAGCATTTGCTGTCACCTGAGTTTTTGATCCTAGCCATTCTCACTGGTGTGAGGTGAAATCTCAGGATTGCATTTCCCTTACCAGCATGCTCTTCTTAACTTCATCAATTTTATCTAATTTTGGTGGATACGCGCGCGCGCGCACACACACACACACACACACACACACGTGGGGCAGGCTCTGATAGCCATTCCTTTAGCCTCCACTGCAAACTTTGCAACTTTGCCTCCATAGCCCCTCCTATGAATATTTTTGTTCCCCCCTCTAAGAAGAAATGAAGCATCCACATTTTGGTCATCCTTCTTCTTGAGCTTCCTGTGGTATGTGGATTGTATCTTGGGTAATTCAAGCTTCTGGGCTAATATCCACTTATCAGTGAATGCATACCATATGTGTTTTTTTCCTGTGATTGACTTACCTTACTCAGAATGATATTTTCTACTTCCATCCATTTGTCTATGAATTTCATGAAGTCATTGTTTTTTAGCTATCATTTTGATATCTGAGTAGTATTCCATTGTGTAGATGTACCATATTTTCTGTATCTATTCCTCTGTTGGAGGGCATTTGGGTTCTTTCAAGCTCCTGGCTATTATAAATAAGGCTGCTAAGAACACAGTGGAACATGTGTCTTTGTTGCATGTTGGAACATCTTTGGGGTATATGCCCAGGAGAGGTATATCTGGGTCCTCAGGTAGTGCAATGTCCACTTTTTTGAGGAACCTTCAGACTGATTTCCAGAGTGGTTGTAGCAGTGAGCAATCCCACCAACAATGGAGGAGTGTTCTTCTTTCTCCATATCCTCGCCAGCATCTTTTGTCACTTGAGTTTTTTATTTTAGCCATTATGACTGGTGTGAATGGGAATCTCAGACTTGTTATGATTGTATTTCCCTAATGACTAAGGATATTGGGCATTTCTTTAGGCACTTCTCAGCCATTAGATATTCCTCAGCTGAGAATTCTTTGTTTAGTTCTGTACCCCATTTTTTCATAGGGTTATTTGTCTCTCTGGCATCTAACTTCTTGAGTTTTCTGTATATATTGGATATTAGCCCTCTATCAAATGTAACATTGATAAAGATCTTTCCTAATCTGTTGGTTGCCTTTTTGTCCTAATGATAAAGTCCTTTGCCTTACAGAAGCTTTGATGTTTTAAGAGGTCCCATTTGTTGATTCTTGATCTTAGAGCACAAGCCATTGGTGTTTTGTTCAGGAAATTTTCCCCAGTGCCCAAGTGACCGAGACTGTTCCCTACTTTTTCTTCTATTAGTGTGAATGTATCTGGTTTGATATGGAGGTCCTTGATCCACTTGGACTTAAGCATTGTACAGGGTGACAAGGATGGATCAATTTCCATTCTTCTACATGCTGACCTCCAGTTGAACGAGCACTATTTGTTGAAAATGCTATCTTTTTTCCATCGGATGCTTTTAGCTCCTTTGTGACCAAGTGACCATAGTTGCATGGGTTCATTTCTGGGTCTTACTGATGTACCTGCCTGTCTCTATACCAATACTGTACAGTTTTTATCACCATTGTTCTGTAATGCTGCTTGAGGTCAGAGATGGTTGTGTTTTCCTGTAATTCTTTAAGGGATTTTTTTTTGTTTCCTCTTTAAGGGCTTCTACTTGTTTACCTATGTTGTCCTGTATTTCTTTAAGGGAGTTACTTTTGTCCTTCTTAAAGTCGTCTGTCATTATCAGATCTGATGTTAGTTGGTCTTGTTGTGTGTGACTGGAGCTTTTCACTCCTGTGAGCTGGTGAAGCCATGAGCCCGTGAGCCCATGAGCCTGTGAGCCCGTTAGTCTGTGATCTTAGAAGTGTGAGTGCTTCTGAAACACAAGCTCTCACAGGGCAGGTTTGGGTTCTGGAGCTCTGTGGAACAACTGCAGCTTTGGGCGCAGAAGGAGACCTGAAGAGTCCTGTACTCCTCCCAACGGCTCCCACACACTATGCATTTCTGGCGTGTCTCTCCTTGGACAGTTGGGGGAGAGAATGTGGGGTCCCACCTGCAGGCTGTGGGCTTAGGATGGAGAGTGCTCCTGGCAGACCAGCAGCTCTCTGTCCGCTGCTTTTGTGTCTATGACTTTCTTTTATATTAGTCATTTTATTTATTCACATTTCAAATGTTTTCCCCCTTCCCAGTATCCCTCCATGATCACTCCACTTCTTTCCCCTCCCTTTTGCCTCTAAAAGTATGCTCCCCCACCCACCCAACCCTACCTCATCTCCCTAGTATCCCCCTTCTCTAAGGCGTAAAGCCTCAATATGGCCAAGCTCACCCATTGCCCCAGATAAGGCCAGACAAGGCAATCCTGTAGCATGGGCAATGATATACACTTTGATTGGTGGTTTAGTCCCTAGGAGCTCTGAGATGTTCAGTTAGTTGATACTGTTATTCATCCTATGGGGTTTCGATCCCCTTCACCTCTTTCAGTCCTTCCCCTAACTCTTCTAACGTGGTCCCCAGGCTCAGTCCAAAGGTTGGGTGTAAGTATCTGCATCTGTCTCAAACAGGTTCTTGTAGAGCTAGCTTCTCAGGATACACCAATGCCAGGCTCCTCTTTGCAAGCACATATTGGCGTTAGCAATAGTGTCAGGTTTTAGTGACTGTGTATGAAATGGGTCTCAAGTTGGGGAAGTCTCTGGATCATCTTCCTTCAGTCTCTGCTCCAATTGTGTCCCTGCATTTCCTTTAAACAGGAATAATTCTGGGTCAAAATTTTTGAGATGGGTTGATGGCCAAATCCCTCAACTCATGGCCATCTACTGGAGGTGATGTCTTCAAATTTCATTTTTCCACTGTTAGGCATTTCAGTTATAGACCTCCCAATTGGGTTCTGGGAGCCACTCACATCCCCGCTGTCTGAAACGTTCTATGATAAATGAAAAAGAAAGGAGGCAAGCACAGAGGGACTTGAGATAAGAAGTCAAGGCTGTGTATTTGTCAGGCTCTGGCAGAGTCTCTCAGGTGACAGTTATATCAAGCTCCTGTCAGTCTGCACTTCTTGTCATCTGCAATAGTGTGTAGGTTTGGTGACTGTATATAGGATGGATCCCCAAGTGGAGCAGTCTCTGGATGGCCTTTCTGTCAGTCCCTGCTCCACATTTTGTCTCCATATTTCTTCTTGCAAGTATTTTGTTCTAAGAAGGACTGAAGCATCCACCCTTTGGTCTTCCTTCTTCATGTGGTCTGTAAATTATATCTTGGGTATTCCAAACTTTTGGATTACCTACTTATCAGTGAGTGCATACCATGTGTGTTCTATTCTGATTGGGTTACCTTACTCAGGATGTTATTTTCTTTCTTTCTTTCTTTCTTTCTTTCTTTTTTAGGATGTTATTTTCTGCTTTCATCCATATGCCTATGAATTTCATGAAGTCATCATTTTTAGTAGCTGAGTAGTACCCAATTGTGTTAATGTGCCATTTTTTCTGTATCGATTCCTTTGTTGAAGAACATCTGGGCTCTTTCCAGCTTCTAGCTATTATAAATAAGGCCACTGTGAACATAGTCGAACATGTGTCCTTGTTATATGTTGTATCATCTTTTGGGTATATTCCCAGGAGTGGTATAGCTGGGTCCTTAGGGAGTACTATGTCCAACTTTCTGAGGATCCACCAGACTGATTTCCAGAGCAACACTTTTAAAGGACAAAATTTATTTAAGACTAGCTTACAGATTCAGTCTAATACCAAGGCAGGCAGCATGGTAGTGTTTACAAAGGCATAGTGCTAGAGAAGGGGCTGAGATTTCTACATTATGATCTGTCTGTCAGATGACTTGCATCCTCAGGGAGCTGGGACAAAGTTCTCTTCTGAAATGAGTGGAGCTTCAAAGCTCAACCCCAAAGTGAGGTATTTCTTCCAATAAGGCCATACATACTCCCAATAGACCATACCTCCTAAGAGTGCCTCTCCCCAAGACCCATTCATATCCCTCCCATCCTTACACTGTGAGTCAAGAAGATGCTCCCCAAAGGTTCTCAAATGTCAGGGTTAAAGTGATTTACTGATGGAAGACAAGGGCTTGACCAGACTAGCAGTGTAATTTGGCATTCCAAAAGAGTTATAGGGTTGTTAACTCCAAGTACCATAGGGGTGGAGAGTATGAATATTTTTTTGCAGAGGGTGGGAGGCTATCCATGTGTGTCCACAGATGATGGGGTGGGAAAGACAGAGGGAAAGGGAAGAACACAGCAAAATAAGAAGATGAGTTCTGCCAAATGAGTGCCATAAGTCCTGAGATGGTGAGGAATGGAAGTGTGAGATCTCTATTTATGATGGGGAGTGGCAGTGAATCCTGCAATGTGGATGGTAATGATCCTGGAGACTCAATACAGTTGCGATAACCAAGAAAAGGAGGAATAATTAGGATCATTAATTATAATAGCAACAAAGGTGAAGGTGATCCTTAGGAAGTGTGATCATTATGGTACCCAAAGGAAGATACAGGACCCTACTGGCCACATTTTGGGTCATGGAATATCTCTGTTAGTGACTCACAAACTGGTTCCAGAGATTGACTCTCACAGGTCAGAGTGGGGAGTAGTTTCTATCTCGGAAGGAAATATGGAGTACTGGGACCACAGGTTATCAGAGTGTGTGTGGAACTGGAATAGGGTACCATGATGGAATGTCACTAGGATAAGCATGGAAGAGGGACACTTCTAATATCAGAACCCTGGTGAATCCTGAGGGAGAGAGAGTTAGAGGGGAAGAAGAGGACTTCACTTCAGCCTGGGAGATGCTGTCAGGAAACCAGCATGGATGGGTAGAGTAGAGGGTAGAGGAACACAGAGGACTTAGCTGAGTAAGACCCAGAAGAAGAGTCCCAGAAAGAGGGCTACATTTGTGAGCTAGGAAAAAACTTCCTTTTTTTCCCTTTTTTTGTAACCCACAGCAGAGCCCTTATTCTATTCGAGCTAGTTCTCTAGGAAAAAAACCTTTCTATATTTAATAAATAAAGCTTATTAATTTACATTTCATAAAATGTCATGGTGAAAATCTTATATCTGAGCTCCATGACAAATGTTTATTACTGGGGGCCAGAGAGATCACTCGGTGTGTAAGAGCACTTGCTGCTCTTGCAGAGGACCTGGTTTCAATTTCCAGCATCCACATGGCAACTCCCAATTGTGTGGAACTCCAGCTCTTTCAGGGATCCCATAACCTTTTCTGGTCAGAGGTGGCAGTAGGTAAGCCTTACCCTACAGAAATATATTCTTGCAAAACACCCATACCAATAAAATTGACATTATTTTGAAATCTATACTCACGGGCATCAATAAAATACTCTCTGAAATTGTTTTAAGCATGCTACTCATGGAAAATAATATTTCTAAGAATGAAAAGTGGATTTCTAAATTTAAAATTATATTAATATATTTTTCCAAGTCTGAAAAGGTTAAAGAAGAAATAAAGAATCAGGTTAAATTGAACCAGTCACTGATACAGGATTTGGATGAAATAAAAGAGAGAAATAGTGAATTAGAAAAAGAAATAACCAGGTAAGACATTCATTTATCACAGCATTTACCCACATCTTTTTAAAAAAAATTTTTATTAGACATATTTCTGTACTTACATTTTAAATGTTATTCCCCTTCCTGGTTTCCTGTCCATCAGCCCCAATTCCTCCTCTCCCCTCCCCCATTCAGGTATTCCCCTATACATCCCCTTATTGCCCCCCAAATTCCCCTGCACGTGGGGTCCAACCTTGGGACTAAGGACCAAGGGCTTCCCCTTCCACTGGTGCCCCAACAAGGCTATTCTGTGCTACATATGCAGTTAAAGCCCTGGGTCAGTCCACGTATAGTGTTTTGGTAGTGGTTTAGTCCCTGGAAGCTCTGTTTTTTTGGCATTGTTGTTTAGTCATTAATTGTGCTGGATGATTTTTTCAACTTGACACAATCCTAGACATATCTGAGAAGCAAGAACCACAATTGAGCAAATGCATCTCTTAAGATTTGCCTATAGAGGAGCCTGTACAGATATTTTCTTAACTAGTGTTGAATGTGGATGAACCAGGTCATTGCAGATAAGTTCTACTGCTTGGAGTTGGTCCTGGAGTGTTTGAGAAATCAGGCCATATGAAATATGCGGAGCAATCCAAAAAATCCTCCTTCCTCTATGACCTCTGTGCTGCCTCGTTTTATGTCTACTAGACCCAAGTTATACTCATCTAAGAGAAGGGAACCTCAATTGAGGACATGCCTCCATAAAATTTAGTTATAGGTAAGCCTTTAGGGCATTATTTTAGTTAGTGAGGGATGTGGGAGGGCCTATCCCATTGTGGGTAGGGCTACTGCTAGGTCAGTGGTCCCGAGTTTTATAAAATGCAGGCTGTGCAAGCCTGTATACAGCACCCTTGCATGGCCTCTGCATCATTTCCTGCATTCAGCTTCCTGCTCTGTTTGAGTTTTTGTCCTGACTTCCTTCAATGATGAACAGTGATTTGGAAGTGTAAGCCAGAGCAACCCTTTCCTGCCAATTTGTTTCAGTCGTGATGTTTCATCACAGCAATAAAAGCCCTAACTAGATAAATGATATACTGCTGTATGACTATTATACTCTATTATTTTTGGAATATTGTCAAATTCCTGTGCATCCTTCACATGGGTACAGTTTACAGTTTTTGAGGTCCTGGATACAGAATTCACAGACATAGAAGAATGGATGTTTCTCACTCTCTCCCTCTCTCTTTCTCTCTGAATGATACACAGAATGATAGACATTATCAAAACTTTCTGACTTTCAATGAATAAAAGATGTCATTATTCTATCAGCTGAAAAAGTAATTGTCAAGAGCCATAACAGGACAAGCTAATAACTAGCAGGTGATCATCCTGAGATGGCCAGCCTCGGATTATTATATAATCTGCGACTGGTTTGCCCTTATTAAGCTAGGCTGTAAGGGATTCATTTTAGGAAAGATTCCTTCTATTAATAGGCTTTTCCTGTTATTATTAAACACATATAACAATCATTAAGTAATAGCACGCCCCTTTGGAGCAGATATCCACAGATCTATGAAGATGTACTGTCTCATAGTGATGCTATATAGACAAATAGATGACTTCTTAAGTCTTATTATGATCCTATAAGAATTCCTAAAATTATAACGTGATTATTAAGCTCTTTTAGAGTGGGACTTCTATTAAGTCTTTCTCTGATAGTTGAAATTGCAGTGAGAACTCTGCCAGTCTCCCAGATTGTCACCAGTTAATTGCTCTTAGATAGTAACCAGACTTTCTCCTACTCAGAACACATTCCAAGAGGTTGTAAAACAATTATCAAGAGTCATAAATAGAGAACAAACGATTTATTACAGGTGCAATAAAACACTGACTGGGTTTATCTATACAAAACTTCACTAACAACTTAAGTATGCTTTTAGACCTTCAGCAAACCTGTAGAGCTGACACTGGTGATAATGTTTAGCCAGATAATTACTCCTGATGGATATTCATGTAAACATTCTTGATTGTAAACTTCTATTTCAATTTATGCTTTGATCTTTCATATGAACTTGTGATGAATTTTGTAACATGTGATCATGTATTCTGAAAGATGTTTAAGTGCTGAGGACAAAGAGAATATAAGCAGAAGGACAGAACACAGAAGGACAGAGTTGGAGAGGACTGAGGTGGAGAGGGACTGAGCTGAAGGGTCAGGTTTGAGCTAAGGAGAACTGAGCTAAGTAGAACTGATCTAAAGAGATCAGAACTGAGAAGACATGCACAGAGGAATAACTTAGAGATTATAGGTAACATAAGAGAGCAAGAATTTCCTGTGCAGAATGCAGAGGAAAACAGGAAAAAAGAAGAAGCTGGAAAGAACAGAAGGAGCAGGCAGGTTTTTCCTTACCATGGGACAGAACAGGTCATTTCTCAATAGCAACGCAGGCTTAGTCTTACTAAAAGGAACAAACCTTTTCTCTTACAAACTTGGGTTTAATTCACTTAGCATTAAAAAGATAGAAGCGATTTCTTTCTCTATGTAATAAAGATTGGAGCTCATCTTTCATCTAGAATGAGTGAGTTCTTTCTGCACCGGTGCTTGGTCTTTTGCTCCATATGCATATGTAAGTATGGATGTATGTGTAAGTTTGTAATCATAAGAGTGTATGCATGTGTGTGTGTAAGAATGTAATTGTGAGAATGCATGTAGTGGAAATGTATAAATGAGCATTTATGAATCTGTATATGAAATTATATACGTTTATGCATATTTGACTATGTAAAAGTTTTTCCTTCTGCAAGCCCTATTCACTTCTTTTGGTTCAATAGAAGTTTATTGCTCCAAACTTCCCCCTGGCCTGACAAGCTAGAGGCATAGGGACAAAAGGGAAAAGGCTCTAGCAATTAATCCTCTACTTTATCTCCTGCTGTTTTAGAATGAGGTGCGAAATGCCAGAGACTGCAGTTTCTGGCCTCAGAGGAACACATAAGGTGGTCAGTTACAGTAGCAGAGCATAATGACTTAGACATAGATAAGTAAATCAGCTACGGGTAACATAGTAACTTAGACTTAGATAAGTAAACTTATTATTATACAGCAACCCTAAATATCTCGTAAGACAAAGTCTTACCCTCTGCCGATGCTCTTCCCCCTCCGCTGCCTCAAGAAGAACCAACAAGAGAAAGAAGACTAATGCCAAGGCTGGTTCCTGGCAAGTCATGCTCAATTTCTCATAAGTTTTGATTCTCCCAATATGTCTGGATGCTTTTTTATTTGTTATTTTTATTTCTCTAAGATATAACTAGTATTTTCATATGATTTAATATTATGCCTATGATATCGTGTCTTTTGCATTTTATGAAAACTGCACTGGGAGGGACTCTAGATTTCTTCTTAAAAAGTTGTATAAATTACTCACCTGTTGCTATGATAAGATACACATGACCAAGGACAACTTAAGGATTGTGGTTACACAGGGACAGTTTCCACAACAGCTGGGAAAGCAGAGCATGCCATCAGCAAGAGGAGACTGGCTGAGGACAGTTAGATCCATACCTAGCAGGTAGACAGAGATGGAGTAAGAACTGGAGTGAGTATGTAAACCATGCTCTCCTTGATGAGCTACTCCATGCTCTCCTTGATGAGCTACTTCCTGCAGCAAGCCTCTGCTTTCTGAAGTTTCCATAACTGTCTTAACACTTCTCATTCAAATTACCATAGAATTTCTCAAGTCTTTCCCCATATTTCTACATTTGATCACCTATGTCACTGAGCTAAATCCCCAACCCCGATCACCTATGCCTTAAAGCACTGCCTGGCCTCTTTTTTTCCCACTTATCCCTCAAAGACATTTTTTGGCATTGTTCTAAATGTTAATTTCTTTTTGGAACTCAGCGAAGTAGCTTAAGCCACACATTCTTGGTACTACTATGTGGAATGCATAGTTTTTTATTTACATTTGTTTGTGTGTCTTGTAAGTATGTGTCCATTTGTGTGTATGTGTGATCTGAGACCCCCTCTCCACCCAGCATTAATCAATAAAATGTTCCAACAGGCATGCCTGTAGATAGATACATTTTCTCAGTTAAGTTTCACTCTTGACAGATGAAACTTGCTTCTGTCAAGTTGATAAAAATCAACACCACCAACCATAATAAAAACAAAACCGAAAACAAAATTAACCAACACATAATAGTACCTAAATGTCGATCTCAGCGTCTACCTTCAAGTATTGTCTAACTGCTGTAACTCCAGCTTCTGAGGATTCAGTCCTTCTGACCTATAAGGGCATTTGCATTCCTGTGTACACATTCACACAGAGATGCACACATACACAGTCAAACAAACAATACTGAAAATTAAAATGAAAATTATGAGTAAATATTTTATTTTGATAAAACAATTTATAACAATTCTTTTTATTATTACAATATTAGCACTTTATTTACCATTCATATTTTAACCTTTTTATTTTAAAATTCAGGTTTCAATCTCATTATATAATTTTAAAATAGTAATAGAACCATACATAAGAGAAAGTTCATAGATATAATTTTTATATGATAAAACTTATTATCTAGTTAAAATGCATTAAGTGCTTACAATTGAAAGAATTTAGTTAGGGTTGGGGATTTAGCTCAGTGGTAGAGCACTTGCCTAGCAAGTACAAGGCCCTGGGTTCAGTCCCTAGCTCTGAAAAAAAGAATAAAAAAAAAAAAAAAAATCAGAAATGACATTAAAAAAAAAAAAAAAAAAAAAGAATTTAGTTACTAGCCAGTTAAACCAGTAAGCTAAACATTTGTAAAGTACAGTCTGCAGAATCAAGAGTTTAAAGCCAGTTTGCCTCAAAAACAACAAACACACATGTACATCCACACATACAATGATGATAATACTTAGTTGTTTTGTACATTTTTCTAGGTTTAAGAATCTATGCTCAATGGCGAAGGACTCAGATACACATAAAAGTAGAGAGTTTACACATAATGCTTCAAGTACAACTCACCGCGAAAACGATGTGGTACTTAACCTAAGAAAGAAGGTAAATTTAAATTAATTTTTGGATAAAAATGTCATCTAATTTAGTACAATGTAAATATAAAGAGTTTGGAAAATTTTGTAAACTTGAAAAACTTAAAAAAAACTGTCCTTTTATATTGAAAATGTGTTATATTTGTGTCTTGAAATTCCCATGCTGTTCTAAACGCAGGTGCTATACCCCTGCCTGAACATAAGTCATAGGAACCAAGTCACAGACTCTATATGTTCAGAAACAACAATTTGTACAATTACTTCCTTCTATTAAACAAAATATGGTTCAGGCTGGATTTTTATAGTTCATGATTCATGAAGTAATTTTCAAGCTCATATAAAGACATCATTGTGTATACCTCAAAATTTCAGAGAATTGAGGCAATTTATCAAAGATAAGTAATTTTCAATTAATAGTTGGAATCACTAAATTTCAAAAGTAGTTTCTATGTCATGGAAAAAAATTCAGTCTAGGAGAGGATGAGATGGCCTTCTCCACAGAAAGAAACAAGGGGAAGTAAACATTAGGAATCTTGAAAAGGAGAAAATGTATCCAATTTTCTCAAATTAGAATAAAAGCTTGTATTTTCTTAATTTCTTCGAAGGGATGATATATACTCTAGCTTTATTTTTCTCATTTTTCTTTTTCTTTTTTTTTGCTTATTTTACATGAGTCTTCCAGTTATATTGCCTTTTATTATCTGTGGGGAAGAAACGCATGTTGTAACAGAAACAATGACTTGACAGCCATTCTTATGTTAAAGTAGGTAAAACACACACGAGAATCTCACTTATGTACCTGATAATGCTTGGGGAGTTTTCTTGATTGAGAAAACAATTTAGAGGTTCTCTCTCTCTCTCTCTCTCTCTCTCTCTCTCTCTCTCTCTCTCTCTCGTTCTCCTCCCCCATCTCACTCTTGTGTATGTGTATTTTGCTTGATTCATTTGGTTGGATTTTTTTAGATTTAAGGTTAATAATTCATTAATATACTGAACAAAAGTATAAGTTAGAAAACCAATAACTCTAGGTTCATACAGAAATTGCTTAAATTCATCCTGAATTCAACTGAAGTCATGCTGAAATTGCTATTGATGTTGTGTTACCTTTTTTCTGCCTACTGCATTATTAGAAAATATTAATTGTTTTCACTCAGCTTGAAAGTATCGAAACAAAACTGCAACAGGAAATATTCCACTGGCAATGCCTGGAGGATGAACATCATCACCTGCAGCAGAAAGCAGCAGATACAACAGCAGCCCAGGAGAAATGTGAAATGCTAGAGGGCAGAATAAAGCAGCTTGAAGAGACACTACTCAGGATTAAAACACATATGGACAAGAATATGGTAGAGCACAGTGAGATAGAAAAGCATAAGAGAACCATTGAAGAGCAACATAGAAGTCAAGCAATGGAAGAAATTAACAAATTGAACCAATTTTTACAGGTGACTGTAGTTATCTGTCTTGTGCAATAATTAACTCCACGTCAAATTTCATTTTCAATGTATTGTGTGTATCATTGTATATGTTTTGTCTGTGTTTCACAGCAGTTTCTTGTAGATTTCTGGATAAACAAGCCATTCACGTCTATTGATAACCATCTTTGTTTTATTAAATAAATTCATCTTTTTTTTAAGATTTCTGGTTTTCAGTGGGTAATCATGTGATCTTTAAGATTACTTAAAAATTGTGAGAAAGAAAATAATTGTGATGTGGATATGATAATCTACTTCAGTTTTTAAAAGTTCCATGCTTTAATATAAATTGTATTATATTATTAATTTTGGAATTATTATATGAATACTTCAGGGAGGAGGATGGAGTTTTGTGGTTGGTATCTCTTTTTCATCCATAAGTCCCTTAAAAATTCTGTTTAAATGCCCCTTTTTAGTGATGATAAAGAATTTGAACTCCAACTTCTTTCTGTTTTATTTAAAATATTCTCTCTTTCATGGATTCAAAAATAAATTACACAATGATTATCTGTTGTGTGGTTATGTTTCAAATAAGTTTTTCCTTTATTTAGAATATATACAGAAATATTTGTAATTTAAACAGAAAATTTCTGTTATTTAAAGTCATTTACTTAGTTTATTCCTGGTAAATTCAAACATGAATACAACGTATTTTGATCACATCAACCTCCTATTTCCTATAAACTTTCCTTGGACTTCCTATTTTAAAGGTGTCTTTTTAATGTTCTTTAGGAAGAAGCTGCCTCTGACCAAAAGAAAGAGCAGAGAAAACAGGATTATATCATGTCAATGGAGCACAGAATTAAGGATATGGAAGCTGAGATGGTGGAAATAAAATCTCGTACAATTTCTATGAAAACAGAACTGAGATTACATAAAAAAAGCTATAGAGCTGAATTGAAAACTGAAGAATCTTTGGAATACGAACTTGAAAAGTAAGTCAGAGCATAGATGCATAGAAAGACAGTGATTAGATTTAATGAGTCCTGTGTCTGTTCTGCCATAGGGCTTGGCCACTCAGTGAGGCAGGATAAGGGAAGTTGACAGTGGTTGCTCCATGCTGTCACCTGGCAGGTGTTGGGCTCTGGGAAGCCTCAGGACGCTGCTCCAGGGGTGGGAAAGTCTGAGCTCTGGACACATCTAGAGCTTACTCAGGGGATCCCCGGGGCCTTCAAGGAGGCTAGGGCTGTCTGGTTCTCAGGCTCTTTGGGCATCCAGGCACTGCTGGAAGCTGCAAAAGAGTTGAGAATGGAGTGGGGGCCCACAGACTGGATCTAGCCTGGGGTCAAGGGGAAAAGGGGGGACCTGCTCCAGCTGGTCCTGCAGGGGAGTCTTTGGCTTGCCAGTGGCTTCTGCAGGCTTGGTGGTGGTGGCTGGCAGCCCAGAGAGGGTTTCTATCAGAGATTAACCTGCAGCTCTATAGGTGAAGGTCTTTTCTGTAACTCCTCACAGAGGATCCTGATGAAAAGAGGCAGTCCATGGTTTTAAGACATTTATTGTCATGGCAGAAAGTGGATGAATTAAACCGTACCCCACTTCTCAGGGTGAGCCTGAGAATAAATACCTTTTGTAGGGAGGAGTGTCTGGGAAGGAAAGGTTATTGGCTAAGCCTCCAGGTCTTTAGGTACATCATTTTAATGGAGATCTGTCTTGAGCCTCCATGACCTGTGGCCATTTCCTCTACCTGTGGAGGGGTTTAGGGCCTTGCCCTTACCTGACTGTTGGCCACAAATCTATGGAGGGCTGTGGCTAGTGACAGGGTCTGGTTTGCCGGGAATCAGGTGAAATACCTACCATCCCTTTCAGGTTCTCTGGGGTTTCAAGCCTTTGCTCAACAGAGAACCAGGGGCTTTTCACTGTCACACAACAGTAGAGTGAATTTAAACTGTATTCTGTAATGAAATGGCTCATGTGGTTATTAGCGTCTGAAAGAACATTACCTTCCACAAATAACATCTATATGTGTACTTCCCTTTAAATCATGTACTTTCCCTTTAAGGAAAGACAGCATTCCTTAACTGCTGTGTTCTGTTGGATGTAACTTTATTCCCTTTTAATAATTGTATATGTTAATCTGAGGTGTGGACATTCAGCTAAGTATATATGCAGCTTGCTAATTCCTAATCCATACAGCTGTAATTTTAGGAATCTTCTCATCAATGTCTACTGAAGTAGAAGTGTTTGAAGGAAGGTTATGACAGAAACAAAGGATGTGGCACAGACCATGAAGTTATTCTGGCTCCTAGGAAGTTATCTATGTTTAATAGACAAAATGGGTGTTACCTAGAGAGAATCTGGAGGCAAACTATACATTAAAGTTTTCCTACTTTACATAAGGAACTATACTTGCTGTTGACCTTAAGGACACTGCAAGAGTGAAGGAAAGTATATTTTATGAAGTACCTAAACACAATCATGCATTAAGTATGGGAGGGAGGGCTGCATGAGTGGCCAAAATGGCAGTTCTAAAGCTGAACTCGATGAAGAGCTTATGAACTACTGGCCTCAGGGGATAGGATTATTTTTTTTTTAATCCTGGCTCAGCTTTTGAGTTCCCCCTAAATCTTGTTTATTTATTTATTTTTTGTCATTCAGGCCTTTTAATAGCTAATAGGATTCTTCTGGTGACATTTTTTAAAATTGTATTTTTTATTTACATTTTAAATGTTCTCACATTTCCTGGTTTCCCTTCCAGAAACCCACTATCACACCAACCACCGCCCCCTGCTTCTATGAGGGTGCTCTCCCACCCATCCTACCTCCCCACCCTGACATTCCCCTACACTGGTACATCAATCCTTGACAGGACCAAGGGCCTTTTCCCCCAATGATGCCTGATAAGGCCATCCTCTGCTACAAATGCAGATGGAGCCATAGGTCCATTCCTGTGTTCTCTTGGGATGGTGATTTCGTCTTTGGGAGCTCTAAGGGGTCTGGTTGGTTGATATTGTGTTCTTCTTATGGTGTTGCAAACCCCTTCAGGTACTTCAGTCCTTTCTTTAACTCCTTCTTTGCTGACTGTATCCTCAGTTGAATGGTTGACTGCAAGCATCTGCCTCTGTAATTGTCAGGCTCTGGCAGAGCCTCTCAGTAGACAGTTATATCAGGCTTCTATCAGCATGCACTTCTTGGCATCTGCAATATGGTCTGTGTTTGGTGGCGGTATATGGAATGCATTCCCATGTAGGGCAGTCTCTGGATGGCCTTTCAGTCTCTGCTCCACACTTTGTCTCCATATTTCCTGCTGTATTTTTGTCCCCCTTCTAAGAAGGACTGAAGTATCCACATTTTGGTCTTTCTTCTTCTTGAGATTCATGTGGTTTGTGAATTGTATCTTGTGTAATCTGAGTTTTTAGGCTAATATCCAATTATCAGTGAGTTCATACCAGGTATGTTCTTTTGTGATTGGGTTACCTCACTCAGGGTGATATTTTCTAGTTCTATTTGCCTAAGACTTTCATGAAGTTATCGTTTTAATAGCTGAGTAGTAGTATTCCATTGTATAAATGTACCACATTTTCTGTATCTATTCATCTGATGAAGGACATCTGGGTTCTTTCCAGCTTCTGACTATTATTAAAAAAGGCTGCTATGAACATAATGGAGCATGTGTCCTTGTTATATGTTGGAGCATCTTTTGAGTATATGCCAAGGAGTGGTATAGCTGTGTTCTCAGGTAGTATTATGTCCAATTTTCTGAGGAACTGACAGACTGATTTCCAGAGTGGTTGTACCAGTTTGCAATCCCACCAAAAATGGAGGAATGTTCCTCTTTCTCCACATTTTTGCCAGCATCTGTTATCCTGAAGTGTATACTACCTCATCTTTTTTGATAACTTTTGGTTGAAAGTCAATTTTATTTGATATCAGAATGATTACTCCTGCTTGTTTCTTGGGACCATTTGCTTGGAAATTTTTTCCAGCCTTTTACTCTGAGGAAGTGTCTGTCTTTGTCACTGAGTTGGGTTTTCTGTATGCAGCAAAATGCTGGGTCCTCTTTGCATATCCAGTCTGTTAGTCTATGTCTTTTATTGGGGAATTGAGTCCATTGACTTGAGAGTTATTAGAGACCAATGATTGTTGTGTCCTATTATTTTTGTTGTTAGAGGTGGAATTATGTTTGTGTGACTATCTTCTTTTGGTTTAGTTGAAAGATTACTTTCTTGCTTTTTCTAGGGTGTAGTTTCCCTCCTTATGTTGGAGTTTTCCATCTATTATCCTTTGTAGGGCTGGATTTGTGGAAAGATATTGTGTAAATTTGGTTTTGTCATGGAATATCTTGGCTCTTCTGTCTAATAGTTTTGCTGGATATAGTAGCCTGGGCTGGCATTTGTGTTCTCTTAGGGTCTGTATGACATTTGCCCAGAATCTTCTAGCTTTCATAGACTCTGTAGAGAAATCTGGTGTAACTATAATAGGTCTGCCCTTAAATGTTATTTTTCTGCCCTTAAGTGACCTTTTTCTCTTACTGCTTTTAATATTCTTTCTTTGTTTAGTGCATTTGTTGTTTTGAATACTATGTGACAGGGGGAATTTCTTTTCTGGTCCAATCTATTTGGAGTTCTGTAAGCTTCTTGTGTGTTTATGGCCATCTTTTTTTTTAGGTTAGGGAAGTTTTCTTCTAGAATTTCGTTGAAGATAATTACTGGCACTTTAAATTGTGAGTCTTCACTCTCTTCTATACCTATTATCCTTAAGTTTGATCTTCTCATTGTGTCCTGGATTTCCTGGATATTTTGGGTTAGGAATTTTTTGCATTTTACATTATCTTTGATGGTTGTGTCAATGTTTCCTATAGTATCTTCTGCCCCCGGGATTCTCTCTTCTATTTCTTGTATTCTGTTAGTAATGTTTTCATCTATGATTCCTGATCTCTTTCCTAGGTTTTCTATCTCCAGCGTTGTCTCTCTTTGTGATTTCTCTATTGTTTCTATTGTTTCTATTTCCATTTTTAGATTCTGGATGGTTTTGTTCAATTCCTTCACCTGTTTGGTTGTGTTTTCCTGTAATTCTTTAAGAAATTTTTGTGTTTCCTCTTTAGGGACTTCTACCTGTTTACCTGTGTTGTCCTGTATTTCTTTAAGGGAGTTATTTATATCCTTCTTAAAGTCTTCTATCATCATAATGAGACATGTTTTTAAATCTAAATATTGCTTTTCTGGGATAACCAGTATTTACTGTGGTGAGATACGTGGGAAATTTAAAAAATCATCAGAAAATACTGGAAAAGCAAGACAACACTGGAAATAGAAAACCTACAAGACAGATCAGGAGTCATACATGCAAACATCACCAACAGAATATAAGAGATGGAAGAGAGAATCTCAGGGGCAGAAGATACCATAGAAAACATCGACGCAACCATAAAAAAATAATGTAAAGTGCAAAAAGATCCTAACCCAAAACATCCAGGAAATTCAGGACACAATGAGAAGATCAAACTTAAGGATAATAGGTATAGAAGAGATTGGAGACTACCAACTTAAAGGGTCAGTAATTATCTTCAACAAAATTATAGAAGAAAACTTCTCTAACCTAAAGAAAGAGATGCCCATATACATACAAGAAGCCTACAGAACTCTAAATAGATTGGACCAGAAAAGAAATCCCTCCCATCACATAATAGTCAAAACACCAAATGCATAAAAAAGAAACAACGTTAAAAGCAGTAAGGGGAAAAGTTCAAGTAACATATAAAGTTAGACATATCAGAATTATACCAGACTTCTCTACAGAGGCTATGAAAGCCAGATGATCCTGGCCAGATGTCATACAGACCCTAAGAGAACACAAATGCCAGCCCAGGCTACTATATCCAGCAAAACTCTCAATTACCACAGATGAAGAAACCAAGATATTCCATGAGAAAACCAAATTTACATAGTATCTTTCTTCTAATCCAGCCCTAAAAAGGATAAAAGATGGAAAATTCCAACACAAGGAGGGAAACTACACCCTAGAAAAAGCAAGAAACTAATCGCCTTGTAGTAAAACCAAAAGAAGAGAGACACACAAACAAAATTCCACCTCTCACAACAAAAATAACAGGAAACCACAATTGCTATTCCTTAATATCTCTTAACATCAATGCACTTAATTCCCCAATAAAAATATATAGCCTAACAGACTGGATATGTAAAGAAGACCCAGCATTTTGCTGCATACAGGAAATATACCTCAGAGACAAAGACAAACAGTACCTCAGAGTTAAAGGCTGGAAAACAAATTCCGAGCAAATAGTCTGAAGAAACAAGCTGGAGTAGCCATTCTAATATTGAATAAAATTGACTTTCAACCAAAAGTTATCAAAAAAGATAAGGAAAGACACTTTATATTCATCAAAGGAAAACATTCACCAAGGTGAACTCTCAATACTACATATCTATGCTCCAAATGCAAGGGCACCTACATTCATAAAAGAAACCTTACTAAAGCTCAAAGCACACAGTGTATCTCTCTCTCTCTCTCTCTCTCTCTCTCTCTCACACACACACACACACACACACAATAATAGTAGGAGACTTCAATACTCCTCTCTCATCAATGGACAGATCATGGAAACAGAGACTAAACAGAGACATAGAGAAACTAAAAGAAGTTATGAACCAAATAGATTTAACAGATATCTATAGAACATTTCATCCACAAACAAGAGACTATACCTTCTTCTCTGCAGCTCATGGTACCTTCTCCAAAACTGACCATATAATTGGTCCCAAAACAGGCCTCAACAGATAAAAGAAGATTGAAATAGTCCCATGCATCCTATCAGACCACCACAGTCTAAGGCTGGTTTTCAATAAACAACAATAAGGAAAGAATGCCCATATATACATGGAAGTTGAACAGTCCTCTACTCAATGATAACTTGGTCAAGGAAGAAATAAAGAAATTTGACTTTTTAAAATTTAATGAAAACGAAGGCACAACATACCCAAACTTTTGGGACACAAAGCAGTACTAAGAGGAAAGCTCATAGCTCTGAGTGCTTCCAAAAAGAAACTGGAGTGAGCATAGATTAGCAGGTTGACAGCACACCTAAAAGCTCTAGAACAAAAAGAAGCAAATACACCCAAGAGGAGTAGAAGGCAGGAAATAAACTCAGGGCTGAAATCAACCAAGTAGAAACAAAAAGGACTATACAAAGAATCAACAGAACCAAAAGCTGGTTCTTTGAGAAAATTAACAAGATATGCAAACCCTTAGCCAGACTAAGCATAGGGCACAGAGAGTGTATCCAAATTAACAAAATCAGAAATGAGTAGGGATACTTAACAACAGAATCTGAAGAAATTCAATCAATCATCAGATCCTACTACAAAAGACTATATTCAACAAAATTGGAAAATCTGGAGAAATGGACAATTCTCTAGACAAATACAAGAAACCAAAGTTAAATCAGGATCAGATAAACCATCTAAACAATCCCATAACTCCTAAAGAAATAGTAGCAGTTATTAAAATGTTCCAAACCAAAAAGAACCCCGGACCAGATGGGTTTAGTGTAGTGCAGAATTCTATCAGAACTTCATAGAAGACCTCATACAAATATGTCCAAACTATTCCATGAAATGGGAATAGTTCCTTTTATGAAGCCACAATTACACTTATACCTAAACCACACAAATACCCAACAAAGAAAGAGAATTTCAGACCAATTTCTCTTATCATTATCAATGCAAAAATACTCAATAAAATTCTCACAAACAGAATCCAAAACACATCAAAATGATCATCCATCATGATCCAAGTAGGCTTCATCCTAGTGATGCAGGGATGGTTCAATATACAGAAATCCCTGAATATAATTCACTATGTAAACAAACTCAAAGGAAAAAAACCCCACATGTTCATTTCATTAGATGCTGAGAAAGCAGTTGACAAAATTCAACACCCTTAATGATAAAAATCCTGGAAAGATCAGGAATTCAAGGCCCATACCTAAACATAGTAAAAGCCATATGCAGCAAACCAGTAGCCAACATCAAACTAAATGGAGGGAAACTTGAAGCAATCCCACTAAAAGCAGGGACCAGACAAGGCTGCCCACTCTCTCCCTGCTTATTCAGTATAGTACTCGAAGTCCTAGCCAGAGCAATCATTCGACAAAAGGAGGCAAAAGGGATACAAATTGGAAAGGAAGAAGTCAAAATATCACTATTTTCAGATGATATGATAGCATACTTAAGTGACTCCAAAAGTTCCACCAGCGAACTACTAAGCCTGATAAACAACTTCAGCAAAGTGGTTGGGTATAAAGTTAACTAAAAAAAATTAGTAGCCTTCCTATACTCAAAAGATAAACAGACTGAGAAAGAAATTAGGAAATGACACCCTTCATAATAGACCAAAATAACAAAATACCTTGGTTGTGACTCTAACCAAGCAAGTGAAAGATTTGTATGAGAAGATCTTCAAGTCATGGCCATTTTGACAAAAGCAATCTGCAGATTCAATGCAATCCCCATCAAATTTCAAAGGCATTCTTTATAGAATTAGAAAGAACAATTTGCAAATTCATTTGGAATAACAACAAACCCAGTATAGGGATAACTCCTCAACAAGAAAAGAGCTTCTGATGGAATCACCATCCCTGACCTCAAGCTGTATTACAGAGCAGTAATGGTAAAAACTGTATGGTATTGGTACAGAGACAGGCAGGTAGATCAGTGCAATAGAATTGAAGACCCAGAAATGAACCCACACACCTATGGTCACTTGATCTGTGGCAAAGGAGCTAAAATCATCCAGTGGAAAAAGATAACATTTTCAACAAATGGTGCTGGTTCAACTGGAGGTCAGCATGTAGAAGGATGCAAATCGATCCATTCTTATCACCATGTACAAAGCTTAAGTCCAAGTGGATCAAGGACCTCCACATCAAACCAGATACACTCAAACTAATAGAAGAAAAAGTGAGGAAGAGCCTCAAATACACAGGCACTGGGGGAAATTTCCTGAACAAAACACCAATAACTTATGCTCTAAGATCAAGAATGGATAAATGGGACCTCATAAAACTGCAAAGCTTCTGTAAGGCACTGTCACTAGGACAAGATGGCAACCAACAGATTGGGAAAAGATCTTTAGACTCCAGAGAGCCAAATGTTATATTAAAAGTGGGGTATAGAGCTAAACAAAGAATTCTCAGCTGAGTAATATCAAACGGCTGAGAAGTACCTAAAGAAATGTTCAACATCCTTAGTCATCAGGGAAATGCAAATCAAGATAACTCTGAGATTCCATATCACACCAATTAGAATGGCTAAGATAAAAAAAACAACAACAAAAAATACCTCAGGTGACAACACATGCTGGCGAAGTTGTGGAGAAAGAGGAACACTCCTCCATTGTTGGTGGGATTGCAAAGTGGTACAACCTCTCTGGAAATCAGTCTGGAGGCTCCTCAGAAAATTGCACATTGCACTACCTGAGGACCCAGATATACCTCTCTTGGGCATATACACAAAAGATGCTCCAACATATAACAAATACATGCTCCACTGTGTTCATAGCTGCCTTATTTATAATAGCCAGAAGTTGTAAAGATCCCCGATGCCCTTCAACAGAGGAATGGATACAGAAAATGTGGTACATATAACAAAATGGAGTACTACTCAGCTATCAAAAACAATGACTTCATGAAATTCATAGGTAAATGAATGGGACTAGAAAATTTCATCCTGAGTGAGGTAACCCAATCACAGAAAAACACACATGTTATGCACTCACTTATAGTGGATATTAGACCAAAAGTTCAAATTACCCAAGATACAATCCACAGAAATCATGAAGCTCAAGAAGTAGGATCACCAAAGTGCAGATGCTTCAGTCCTTCTTAAAAGAGGGATCAAAAATATTCGTAGGGGTGAATATGGAGACAGAGTTTGGAGCAGAGCCTGAGGGAATGGCCATTCAGAGCCTGCCCCACCTGGGGACACAGCCCGTATATATACAACCACCAAAACTAGATGTTGATGAAGCTATGAAGTGCATGCTGACAGGATCCTGATATAGCTGTCTTCTGAGAGGCACAGTCCAAGCATGACAAATACAGAGGGGAATGCTAGCAGCAAATCATTGAACTGAGAGCGGGGTCCCAGTTTGAGGCATTAGAGAAAGTATTGAAGAAGCTGAGGGGCTTCCACTTCACAACAACAGTACCAACCAACCAGAGCTCCCAGGGACTAAACCACTACCCAAAGCCTATACATGGACTGACCCATCACTCCAGGTGCATATGTAGCAGAGGATGGCCTTGTTGGGAATCAATAGATGGAGAAATCCTTGGTCTTTAAGGCTGGATCCCTCAGTGTAGAGGAATATCGGGGAGAGGGAGTAGAAGGGGTAGGAAGTGGTGGCTGGGGAGGAAGAAAATCCTTGTAGAAAAAGGGGAGGGAGATGGGATACTGCTCTTATGGTGGGAAACCGGGAAAGGGAATAACATCTGAAATGTAAATAAAAAATATCCAATTTAAGAAAAAAAGGAAAGAGTGGGCAGCTTTTTCTTGCCCTGATTTTAGTGAAATTGCTTTAAGTTTCTTTCCATTTACCTTGATGTTGGCTATTGGCTTGCTGTCTGATGCTTTGATTATGTTTAGGCATATGTTATTTATCTCTGACACCCCTAACACTTTTAATATGAAGGAGTGTTGTATTTTTTCAAAGGCTTTTTCATCATGTAATGAGATGTTCATGTGACTTTTTTGTTTCAGTTTGTTTATATGGTGGTTTTACTCGATGGATTTTCATTTAGTGAACCATCCCTTCATCTTTTGGATACAGCCTATTTGACCATGATGTTTTCATGAGTTCCTGGATTCAATTTATGAGTATTTTGAGTATTTTTGCACCAATATTTAAAAGAGAAATGGGTCTGAAGTCCCTTTTCTTGTTTGAGTATTTGTGTAGTTTAGGTATCAGACTGGCTGTGGCCTCATACTATACGTTTGACAGTGTTCCTTCTGTTTCTATTTTGTGGACTTTCTGAGGAGTATTGGGATTAGCTGTTCCTTGAAGGTCTGTAATTCTGAACAAAAACCATCTGCCTCACCCCCTTTTTTGTTTTGTGATACTTTTAAAGACTGCTTCCATTTTGTTAAGCTTTATAGAATAGTTTAAATAGTCTACCGATCTTTATTTAAGTGGTAAATGACACCTGACTAGACAATCATCCACTTTGTTTAGATTTTGGTTTTGTGCAGGCTTTTGAAGTAGGACTTCATGATTTTTGAATTTCCTCAGTTTCTGTTGTTATGTTGCCATTTTTATGAGGGATTTTTTTTTTTAATTTGGGAATTGTCTGTCTGCCTTTTAGGTACTTTGTCTAAGGGTTTGTTTATCTTGTTGATATTCTCAAAGAAACAGCTCTAGGTTTTGTTGAATCATTGTATTGTTCTCTTTGTTTCTAATTGATTTATTTCAGCCCTGGATTTGATTATTTCCTGCCGTTCACTCCTCTTTGGTGTATTTACTTCCTTTTTTTCCTTGAACTTTCAGGTGTGCCATGAAGATGTTAGTATGTGGTGTCTCCGTTTTTTTAAATAAAGACACAGAGCTATGAGTCTTCCTCTCGGCACTGCTCTCACTGCGTCTCATAGGTTTGGGTTTGTTGTGCCTTCCTTTTCACTGAGTTCTGAAAAGTGCTTAATTTCTTTTTTTTTTTCTTCCCTAACCAAGTGATAATTGAGTAGGCAGTTGTTCACTTTCCATGAATATTTGGGTGTTCTCTTATTTCTGTTATTGAAATCCAGCCTGAATCCATAGGGATCTTATAAGTTGCAAGGGGTTAATTCAATCTTCTTTGATCTATTGAGGCTTGCTTTGTGCCTGATTATATCATTAATTTTGGAGAAGGTTCCATGAAGTGCTGGGAATGAAATATCTTCTCTTGTGTTTTGGTGAAAGATTCTATAGATGTCGGTTAGATCCATCTTATCCTATTATTTGTTAATTTCATGATTTCTATGTTTAATTTCTGTCTTGATGACCTTTCCATTCCTGAGACTCAGGTGTTGAAGTCTGCCATTATTAATGCCTGCGGTTTCCCATGCTGTTTTAATATTCCGTATTTGTTCTATAGATTTTGTGTTTTAATTATTATGTGGCAGTCGAGCTTTCATTTCTGTTGCAGTGTAATTGGTGTTCTATGAGCCTGCTCTATCTTTATAGGCATCTTCTACTTTTGGTTGGTAAAGTTTTCTGTAGTTTTGTTCAAAATATTTTCTAGGCCTTGGAAGTGAGACTTTCCCCCTTCTTCTATTACTATTACTTTTAACTTAGGTCTTTTCATGGTTTCCCAGATTTCCAGGATGTTTTGTGTCAGGAAATTTTTAGATTTAACATTTTCATTGACTGCTGTATTTCTTCTATATCTTCTATGCCTGAGATTATTTCTTCTATCCCCTGTATTCTGTTGCTCATGGTTGCCTCTGTTGTTCCTGTTCTTTTCTCTAAGATTTCCACCTCTAGGATTCTGACAGTTCATGTTTTATTCATTGCTTCTATTTCCATGTTTAGGACATGCACAGTTTTATTTCTTTCACCTGTTTAATAGTATTTTCCTGTATATTTTTTAAAAGGTTTGTTTCCTCTTTAAACACCTCTACCTGTTTGATTGTATTTTCCTATATTTTTTTAAAAAGATTTATTTCATTTATATGAGTATACTGTATACCAGAAGGGGGCATCAGATCCCATTACAGATGGTCGTGAGCCACCATGTGGTTGCTGGGATTTGAACTCAGGACCTCTGGAAGAGCAACCAGTGCTCTTAACCCCTGAGCCACCTCTTCCTACATTTCTTTACTGAATTTATTCATTTCCTCTTTAAAGGACTCTGTCATCTTTATAATATTGAATCAAAGGTCATTTTCTTGTGCTTCGTTTGTGGTAAGATATTCGTGGCTTGCTGTAGAAGAGTATCTGTGCTTGTCATATTGGCCTGGCCTGGCTTTTGTTAATTATGTCCTATCCATCTGGCTTTTATCTATCTGTATGGCTTTGGTCCCTTGATGAATCTTTTATAGGAGGTATTGCGGGGCTTAAATCCAATAATCCTGGTGTGGCAGACCTCTGATCAATATCCTTGGATTGTATGGTTCCAGATCTGCAGGTCTGTGTGGTTAAGCAGCTGCAGATCTGATGAAGGTGGGCAGAGAGATTGGGGGAGAATGGAGGTTCCCTTGGGATAACAGGCTGCTCAGTGCAGCTGGGCTTACTCCAGAGGACTTAGAAAGCAGGGAAGAGGGGTTGGGGGAGGGACCTTTACCTGTCTGTTTCAGGCTCAGCAGATCTGATGAAGTTGGGCAGAGAGATGGCAAGAGAATGGAGGTCCATCTGGGATATTAGGCTGCTCAGTCTGTTTAGACACTTTTTTCTTACTGATTTTTGCTTGTATTTTTTGGTTTCTGATTTTGTGAATGTGTGTACATATGTTTCTCAGTCTGTTTTGTTTCTTGCCTTTCACAAAGAAATAGAAAGAAAAGGCATGGAGTTGCCTTTGTAGGGAGCTGATAAGACCTAGGAGAAATTTAGGGAAGTGAAAATTATGATCAGTTTGGAATGTTTTTTAATAAAAAATAAAAATATATAACATGTATCATTGTTTTCACTTGTTATAAATAATATAATCATGTTAAGTTTTCTAAAACTTTTATGTATATCTATAAATACTAAAATCATTTTTTTCAATGTTATCTAATAAAAAGTATATGACTCATGGAAAAAAATCACCTTTGAGTTGTCAGAACTAATTGTACTAATTTAAACTCAAAATTATAATAGTTTTTTTCTGAAATATTTTGACTAGTAAAAGATTATTTAATGGGAAATCCCATCTATTCTTAAAGCAATTGTTAAAATTCAAGTTTAGGTGTCATTTAGGAAAAAGAATGTGATATGAACTATTTTCCTATGCAGTATTTCTGGCACTCGTGTGAAAGTTCAGCACACCAACTCCAAGGTTGTCATTGCGAAAAGGAGGAACAGACAGTCACAAGTCCAAACTCACACCAAACCTGGCTCAGGGGGAGCTTATGACACAAGCCTTCATAATAATCTTGGACTCAACAGAACAGGAGCATGTAGTGAGGGCCATGACATCAGTCCAATGTCAAAACAGAAAGCTTGGTGGGATAGCTTATTAAGGTTAGTTACGGTTTTGCCTCTCTATAGTGTTTCAGGTTTCTAATAGTATTGTATTTTAATTTTGATGAACCACTGAATTGTATAGCTGACTCAAAATTCTCATTTTGCAGACATGCTCCCTTGTTAACCTGAGTCAATAAATGGAACAAAATTGAAATATTTTAAATTTGCTTCCAACTAGCATCTGAATTAGATTTTTATAGATTGTAGAGAAGGTATAGTGGTTAGAGATTTTTGCCACAGAATGGCAAGAGCGTTCACTCCCTGAACCCGATGTAGTGTGAGGAGAGCACCTCCATGTTGTCTTCTGACTATAACGGAGGAGGTGTGACATGCACCTTTAAATAACTTAAGGCGTAATCTAATTACATTCATTTTTAGCTTTTAGGTGACACTATTTTGTCTTGGCCCTAAATTTTTAGTGGTTTTATTAATAAACTCTTTGGTTAATATCTGTATTTTCAGTAAAAGTTTGAAAGTTAAACTCTTTTTTTTTTTTTTGGACCCAATTGGTAAGATATAACTGCCCACCTAAACATACAAAGCCCAGTACCATCCATGCCTTAAGAGCATTAATAACAACCTGTAAATACACACAGCCATCACCTGCATGACTTCTCTCTCTCTCCTGTCTCTTCCTCCTTTCTGTTCCAGTCTCCTCCTCTTCCTTCAAACTTCTCTCCCGCCCATCCTTCCTTCTCCTCCAGTGACAGGCCTCCTTCTATCCTGTACCTGCCCCTCACCTGTATTTTACAGATTCAAAGGGGAAAAGATTCTGGTGAAGTCACGGGAGTCCTGAGTATGTGACTAGGCAGCTATCCTTGGGTCAGTGGAATTAGCATCAAAATACAGATAACTCCAGGGCAAACCACAAAATTTCCCCCTTTTTGTCCAGTCAAAAGGCCTTTTCACTTATATATATAAACTGAGTACAATTATTACCATTCTAAAATTTATAAAACATGTGATTTACTCAACACCCAGTCCATTACTATATCAGTTAAACAGAACACTTAGTTATCCATTCCAGCTTAAGAAAGGCTTAAAATCTATATTATATCTTGGCTACCTTGTATACTATCTGATAACTATCTAATAAAATATGTAATTTTAGAGTTAAACAGCCTGATAGGCTATGAGACTATAATCAGTCTTCAACCCCATCAAAAATCTGAGAATGACCAAATATCTATACACATAGGAAGCCTAACACAACTTCCAGAACTGAGAGGTTGTAGAGACAAATCTCCACTAGCACAGTCCCCTGTTAGCAACATGTGGTGCAAGTCTTCAGTCTTCTGGTCCAAAATTAACTGACAGACTGTTGAAACGCAGATTTTGAAGGACTTTTTGAAGGACTGATCATCCTGTCTTGGCAGAGTTTATCAGTCAACTATTCTACATAATTCATCCTTTTCTGGACAGCATTAGTCTGCAGATGAAACAGACAGTTTTGTTCAATGGCTGCCTAGCCACAAAGTATTGCCTCACCTGGAGGTAGAGATGTTCAAATTCTTCATTAACTCTGACAAAGGGGAACTGTTAGGATAAATAACTTTAAATCTCAAATTTTATGGATTTCTGATATTTTTGAAAACTACCTATCTATATAAGACAATCTGGACTGTTATCTTTATATCTTAATATTATCTTGAAAGTACTCTCACAAAGTCAGCAATATATTTGCTATTTGGCCTTTAACTCACATGTGTAATCAACTCAGAAGTTTATAATGACCTCAATAGAAGGACTGGTTCTAAACCTTGTACTATTAAACTTTGTCAAAAAAAAATCTATACCAAAGCAAAGATATGATTCTAGCTTAGTTACCAAATGAGATGACTGTATAACTCAATCTAGCTAATTCCTCCCTGCTAAATTACAACCAATAACTTTAGAATAACCACTTTCAGCCTCCCAAAGGTCCAGGGAATTGGAGTGATGACTCCTCTATAACTTCTTCAAGCTGTACATGGGCGTTGAGATATCCTTGGCAGTAAGGAGTAGGAAGAATGAGACAAATGCTGTAGCCAATGTGTTCTAATTGGACCCAGCTGCAAGTCCTTGAGACCAGGAATCCAAGTAGGCACACTGTCTCAAGACAAAAATTTAGAATCCAGATATCTTTTTGTTTGCTTCCCTTGAATCAATTTTTTCAGGCAGTCTACCTCTATCAAATCTGATCAGTATGACTCTGTGAGGTTTCCAGAGCCTAATCACACTTTTTTAAAACACAAAGGCAAAATCTTTTTCCCAAAATACTGTGTTCCTTAGTCTGTAACCAGAAAAGCTTGTATCTTGCATTTTCTCCCAGAGTAATAATATAACCATAAAACTCAAAGTCACACCCATTATGAAGATTAAACAATTTTTTTAAAAAAGGAAGTAAGCTAAACAATGAACCTGATAGGCTTTTGTACTCTATGGTATTAGGAAATGAACCCAAAATTCCCGTGGAGCCCACGTTAAGAGAATCTGAGCTTCCTGTTGTGGTAAATATCAAAAGTAACCACAAACCCTCGCTTGCCAGTATCAACAAGCCATATTGCCTTTAGTGGGGTGATTCATAAACAAACCCAATACCTTCTATCAATTGCAATATCAATAAGCAACATATCAAACCAGGACTTTAGCCCAAAATATCTCAATCTGTCAAGCTCTGTACCCAGAGCCACAGATTTTTCTTTAACCTTAATAACCTATATATATATATATATATATATATATATATATATATATATCCATCTGTTAAGCTCTCTACCTGGAGCCACAGATTTTTATTTAACCTTAATAACTTCTATAATATATGGCTGCATTCACTCTGCTTGGTGTTATAGACACTTATCACAACTCTACTTGGAGTTAGTGACTAATTTTTCTCTATCTAAGTTCTGAACCATGGGTGAAAATTCCCATGTGATTCAGGTAATCTCTTTACTCTCTTCTTTCTAAAAACAAACTTAATCGCCTTTTAATGAACCTGTCATTAAGAAGTAGCTTGTCTAACTAGGATTTCAACCCAAAATTCCCATGGAGCCCATGTTAGAAGGAATGTGAGTATCCTGAAAGACTTTCTAAACAACTTTCTTTAAAAAGCAGCTTTTAATCTCTAACTCTCTGATCTGCCATTACTTATCACACAACAGGGGACCTATGGCCTGCCCACCTGTGCTGCTTCCCTGTTTCTTTGTTTAAATTCCACGTGCTTGAGAGATCACATGACTTAATATGGTGCCGGCCTCCTCTTACTTAGAAAATAAAACTTTCTCTCAATTCTTAGGATTGCTAGTGGATTCTAGCCCACAGGTTGGTTCGCCGTCTGTTGTTGTAAAATATAAAAAATAAAAAAATAAGGTTGTCTTTTACCTCACTAGGTCTGACACCTCAGTGCTCCAAGATATCTGCTAGATATCTTGGCTGAAGCACATCCCAACTCCACCTCGGCCCAGTGTCTCCAGTCCCTGCACACTTTCGTACACTCAAACCATCACAAAAAAGAACACACAACACAATAATCTTTGATGCAATTGGTAAGGTATAATTGCCCACCTAAACATACAAAGCCCAGTGCCATCCATCCCTTAAGAACATTAGTAACAACCTGTAAATACACAGAACGGAATCTTAATATCACCTGCCATGGCTTCTCTCCCTCTCCCTCCAGTCTCTTCCTGAAAGTTAAACTTTTAACTACAGGTGCACAGCTGAATTTAAGATATGTTTGAACACATGAATTACAAAATTTAAAAATATGAAAATATGCTTTAAAGATCAAATTTGACATCTTCTTAAATGAAAGTAAGCCCTAATTTCTCATTTTCCTTATACCACTTTATTTTATATTGCTGATTTTATTTTCTGCAGAAAGAAGGATAATTCTGAGCTATGTATGTAACTTCAAAAATAGCTGAGTAATTTCTAAAGACACTTTATAAGAAAAAGAGTACATTTCTTCTTTTTAATTGAAAATAAATTTTTATGCACTATATTTTAATCCTGGTTTCTCCTCCCTATCTCTTCCCAAATCCTTCCCACCTCTGACCCATGCAAATCCAAACTTTCTCTCTTTAGAAAACAAATGGTGCAACAAATAAACAAACATACCAAAATAAAACAAAGCAAACAGATAAACCGAAAATATCACCCCCAAACTCTAACATCCATGAAAAGCCACACAAAACTCATTCGTTTTGTTAACAGTTTTAAATAAATTTGTACATAAGACAGCAAATCTTATGCAATTATCCTTCAGGACAAAGGTTCCATAATGTAACTCAGAAAATATTTTAAGTGAAGAAGTCCCTCTGAATAGCAGCAGAAGCAGAAACTCATCAAATTATACACCAACATATTCATCTCTCTCCCTCTCATTTTGTTTGACACATTTCTTAGTCTGGAATTTCCATAGAAACATCACTGACTTTAGCAGCACATGGTAAGTGTGCCCTGACACATTTTTATTGTTAAGGGACTGTTTAGTGGAGATTCTATTTATGGTAATAATATTTATTGTTGAGATAGCATAATTAGGCAAAGTAAAAAGTGCAGTTACACAGATTGTAAATCTGTTATGGTTTCATTTTTATTGTGTAGCTCTACTATTATAATGTTCATTTCAACCAGTGCTCTTGCCATAAAGTTTTGGTGGTCTTTTCATGGATTTCTTATACACAGAAAGCAGATCATATTTGTGTAGAGAGGCCCTATGCTTCATTTGTTTTTCTTGGCTTCCTGCTTTATGCATAATAAGTAAACCACACAGGAGCAAATCTAAAGGAGTGTAGGACAGTATTGCACTGAAATTACAACATAAAAGGGCAAGGTATTAATAACATTATTGTATGCTTTAAAAATGAGCAGTAGCTAAGTCTTCATCATAACTTTGTCATATTTTCTAAAGGCATGATAACAGTCTAAGAATTTCCAAGGCATAGACTTGCTCCACTTCAAAGAAACCTTGAATGAATGTGAACTTGTTAAATATGTTGTAGTACATGCAATTCTCATCAGTTATTATTGCAGAATTCAGGTAATGTATCTCTTTATAAGAGCACGATGAATTCTTGTGTAAACAAAGATGGGTTGTAAACAAAGATGGGTTCTAAAAGATTTTGAAGGCATATTTCTCTTAATATTTTCAAGAAAAAAGGAGGTCTGTGACACTTGCAGTTTTCTTGGGTTACTTAGATCATGCTGGACTCATAAGAAGGATTTAAAATGTCCTTTTGTCCATGTGTAAGACACAGCTCCATAATGTGATCTCTGCTCCATGCCCTGCATGAGACACTATGCTGTTGCTCATGAAAATTTAAGGGTGAATCAAGAATACAGGTTCTAGAGTCCGATAGATATGGCTATTTCAGCTAGGAATGCAAATGTTGTAATAATGCGCGACAGCTAGCTGTCTAAATTGATAGTAAAGGATTCGAAGTTCAGATATAGTATGACACCCCTACAGCCAGTACTGAGTTGATTATCTCTGGCCCTTAGTGTGTCTCTTTGAATCTTTTTATTGTAAAGTTCTCTTCTACTATATTTTGTCTGAATCTAAGGAGAAATTGTTATAAAAGTTTATAGGTCTACCCCCAGATTTTATCATCACCTTTATTAAGTGAGTTTTCTCCATAACATCAGACCTCATTGCTTCTGTTACTGTCATGGGGGATTGATCACTGACTCTTAGTGTCTGTGCTGTGATCATTGGCTATGACATTCATGTTCACTTGCATATTTCAAATTTGGGTTTACACACTCAATTCTAGGTAGCTATGCCCATTCCTTATTTGTTATTATTAATATTTTGAGTTACATAATAAAATTATCCTTAGCAAGTTTATGATTTTTATACCTAACACTGTGAGTTATACTTATTTTTCGCATGTAGAATTCTAACTGGCAGTAATTTTTTTCCTTTTTGGCTGGCGATTCCTACAAAATACATCCAAGCTTCAATACTGAGCTATTCTTCCTTCTCTGATATCAAGTCTTGAAAACGTTCTACAATTTAATCTCAGGTAAAATTGGCTCACTTCATATTTTGATCAAATATTACTTCAAACTGGTACATCTTACATTGTCATGACAATCAACAATTCTTTGTACTTAATGATATAACCAGACTCAGAACCTCATGGGTCCCCAACAACTGCAGTGATTCACATGCCAGCAAAACATTCATGTCCACATCGATACTTTTGTTTGCTTTTGACCATGGACTGTTTTTAGTGTATTTTCAAGCCTACTGTCTTTCAGTTTTAGCCTCCTAATCATGCTTGGTTATGTGATTGTTGGTACACAACAAATAATTTTTAAATCAAAATAATTTATTTAATTCTGTGCTTTTTAAATGACTGTTCAAGTGGTCAACTATTATTCTAAATATTTCACTCAAATATGCCAAACACCCAATATCCAGAAAACTATAAGTTATTTCACAAGGGAATATTGTCTTTGAACAAAATGTTGATTTAAATTACTTATGAATAACACCCGGCCAACTGCATTGCCAATGGAGTACCTGTCTATTCTGAATTCCAACTCTAATTACTACTTAGTTCTTAAGTCCTAAAGAACCATTTGAATGGGACTGTTTGTTGCCTAAGGCCAAACATGCCCATGCCTTCCTGTCTTGCTTTATTTTATCTCCTATATAATCCAAATGGTCATATCATTCTATAGCATATATAGATACACTCTTGGTGGCACATTCCTGTCTCCAGCCCTCTAAGACTGAGGCTAAGTGTAGCACACTTAAAGTTAGATGCCATGCTAACCAGAGAAACCATACACCTTAAAATGAAAATTAATAGGTAAAACTTATAAAGTTATTCAATATATTTAAATTATTTTTTCTTATGTTTTCACAAAGTCTTTCATATGTGTTTTCTCATCTGGAACTAATTCTTCAGTGTGTGTCATCATATTGTCTCAATTTTGATTGGAAACAAATCAGGGACGCATGTGTTGCTCAGATGTACACAGCTTTTAGGCAGACCACTTTGGTATTTGTCCATTCTGTTGTGAATCAACTTTGCATTCGATAATTATGTACACACATGATCCTAAGCAGTGCTTGTGTTGTCATTGTGGACAGGGATCACACTGTGTGGGGTGATAATGGAAATCATCAGGAGACGTGGCCCTACCTAATTCCCATGGCTATTCTATGAGCTCTAGCCACTTTGTCTACTTACTCTCATTTGTCTTCATTTGTAGCAAGGATTTTTGTTGACTGAGAATGTTGGGTAGTGATGAGAGGAAGATGTTGTTTCCAGGTATCCTATCTATATCTTACCTCATTCAATTCAGCACACAGGCAGAGGAAAAGCAAATCAGGAAGACGTGGTTTCACCAGGGTAGCCACACCCCATCTCTGTCTTACAACAGAGAGAGCTTGGGAGGGGAGGAAAAGAAAGACCTCCTGTTCCCTTGCAGAGATATAGATCCTGGAGTTTGCATACCTAAAGAGAAGTCTGAGACAAACTGGAGGAAACTGAGACTAGGTTAGTATTTTATATTTGTAGGGCAGAAGGGCCCAAAGATTTTCTGTCCCACCCCATATCCTCATTTGCTCCATCACAGGTATCTTTTTGTAACCGGTGTTCTTAGACACTGTTGTTAGTCTCCTGCATATGTTGTTATGTCTTAAAGTTTGATTTCTAGGAACAAATCACCAAAAACAGCAGTTTGAAAACAAATAAGAGACTGAGTTTATCTCTGCTGTAGAATTATGGTCATTTGTCTTTTCCCTGACAATGGCCTCTTTAATGATGGCTCAACTGGGCCACCCAAATGGGCAACAAGCTACTGTGAGGGCCACTGGTTACAAATGAATTTACCAAAAAGATAGGAAAAATGCATAAGTCAAGACACCATTTACACTGCTGGAAGATGTTCTGTGCAAGGTCTGCAAGGTTATACAACTCTGTGGAAGGGGAAGTCTTTATTTTTATTGGTTTTTTTAGGTTAGTACACAATGGAGTTCATTATAGCATTTTACTATGTGTCTCTCATATTTGTTCTTATTCATTCCCCAACCCCCACTCACATTCCCAATACACACAGCAGTAGTCTTTTGAGCTGAACATAGCCTGAGCTTACTAAGACTAACAACATGGCAGTATCATTGCCATCACCATCACCATCACCATCACCATCACCATCACCATCACCATCACCATCACCATCACCATCACTAATAACTTCTTAGCTTACAGATCCCTAAGCAATACCCTGATCTATTTGAATGAAGCAACCTGTGTGAAAATTGAAACTTACAGTCTGATAGTGAACCCATTCAAGGGAACTCATAATGACATTACTAGATGAGTTGTGAAGTATTTAATTTAAATAACTTTATTTATTTACATTCCAATAATTTCCCTTAGTCATTCCCTCCTTCCACACTTCCTCATCCCATTCCTCCTTCATCTTGCCTCCAAGAGGGTGTTCTCTCCACAAAGACCTCCCTTTTCTCTGTGGTATCATGTCTTTCAAGGATTAAGCACATCTTCACCCACCTAGGTTAGACCAGGCAGACCCTTGCTCCATATGTGCCCAAGAGCCTCAGACCATCTCTTCTATGCTGTTGGTGGGTGGCTCAGGGTTTTGGAGCTCCCAAGGGTCTAAGTCAGTTGAGAATGCTGGTCTTCCTATATTGTCACTCTTGCTTTCAAGTTCTTCAATCCTTCCCTTAATTAAACTGTAGGGCTCCCTGACCTCTGTCTAGTGGTTGGGTGTATGTGTCTGCTTCTGTGTCTGTAAGCTGCTGGTAGGGCCTCTCAGAGGACAGCCATGCCTGGCTCCTGTCTGTAAGTATATCATAGCATAGTAATGTCAGGTCTTGGTAATCCCCTGATAAGGATTCCAATTTGTGTTGGTGTTTGGACTTCCTTTCCTTCAGTCTCTTCTCCATTTTTGTCCCCGAAGTTCTATTAGACAGGAAAAATTCTGGGTCAGGAATTTTGACTGTGGGTTAGTAATGCTATCCACTTGATTTCATGTCTATCTACTGGAGGTGACACACTTGAAGTTTCCTTTCCCTAGTGGCTAAGGTCACCCCCAATGAATCCTAAGAGTGTCTCACCCGCTGGGTCTCTGGTACTTTCTACAGGGTACCCCCACCTCCCATTCCCCAAGGCTATTCATTTCCATTCATTCTTTTGACCCTCTGGGCTTCTCTCCTATCCCTCCCCCAATATCTGATCCTGTTTTCCTCCACCCAGATCCTCCACTCCCTCTGCTTTCCATGATTATTTCTTTCCCTCTTCCAAGTAGGATTGAAGCCTCCTCATTTGGGCATTTCTCCTTGTTACAACTTTAGGTCTGTAGGTTGTATCCTAAGTATTACATACTTTTTGGCTAATATCCACTTATCAGTGAGGACATGCAATGCATGTCCTTTTGGGTTTGAGTTACCTCATTCAGTATATTTTCTAGTTCCATCCATTTTCCTGCAAAATTCACGATGTTTTCATTTTAATAACTGAATAACATTCCAATGTGTAAATGAATCACATTATTTGTGTCCATTCTTTAGTTGAGGAACATCTGGGTTGTTTCTAGCTTCTGGCTATTACAATTAATGCTGCTGTGAATATGGCGGAGCAGGTGACCTTGTGGTATGACAGGGAGTCTTTTGGGTATATTCCAAAGAGTGGTATAGCTGGGTCTTCAGGTAGAACTATTTCCAATTTTCTGAGGAGTCGCCAAATTGATTTTCAGAATGGTTATACCAGTTTTCAATTTGACCAGCAGTGAAGGAGTGTTCCTCTTTTTCCACATCCTTGCCAACAAGTGCTGCCACTTGAGTTATTGATCTTAGCCATTCTTATTGGTTTGAGAGGTAGAATCTCATGGTCAATTTGATTTAAGCTCTATTAAAAATCAATAGTGATAATAACCACATGATATTGGTAGGGAGACAGACAAGTCAAACAATGGAATAGAATAGAACACCCATAACCCATAAACCCATAAACTTATGGACACTTGATCTTTGATAAAAAACAAAAAACATACAGTGGAAAAAAAGCACCTTCAATAAATGCTACTGGTCTAACTGGTCGTCTGTATGTTGGAGAATGAAAATAGACCCATATTAATCCTCTTGCATAAAACTCAACTCCATGTGGATCAAGGACCACAACATAAAACCAGATACAATGAATCTAATGAAAGAGAAAGTGGGAAAGAGCCTTGAACTCTTGGCACAGGTGGAAATTTCTTGAAAAGAATATCAATGTCTCAGGATCTAAGATCAACAATTGGTAAGTGGGACCTCATGAAATTGAAAAGCTTTTGTAAGGCAAGAGTCATCATGAGTAGTCAACCTATAGATTGGGAAAAATTCTTCACTATTCAACCAACAGAGGGGCAATATCCAAAATATATAAAGAACTGAAAGTTTTAATCTTCAAAATCCCAAATTACCTAATTAACAAAACGGTGTACCGAGCTAAACAGAGAATTCATAACAGAGGAATCTTGAGTGGCTGAGAAACACTTAAAAATATTAACATTCCTTAGTATTGAGGAGTTGCAAATTCAATGTTAAATGAAACATGAATGACATTCCTTGTATCATCACAAGATACTCTGGATACTTCCAAGGGAAGAGAAGTTAAATTAATTAGACAGATTAAAGAAGTCTCAACGATTGCATGGCATTCTTACTACTGTTTAATCTTACAATTGTCATAAGCATGTATGCATTAAATAAATCTTGATCATATTATAACCATTTGATTGGAAAGAGAGTCCTTCAGGCTCCTTATGGTTCTATGTTATATGAAAGAAGGGACAAAAAATAGTACATAAGTTTAGTACATAATTCATAGTTTTGGGTCTTCCAAAACTGATTCCCATGACTTGCTCTGTGTTGGAGAGATTCTCTCCTGTCCTTTGTCTTAATTTCACAATTAATGTTTACATTCTAGAAGTCCAAATTTTTAAAACTCTCCTGCAAGATAAGTGCTTTTGTGCTCTTCCTCTCTTGAAATACGCCTTCCTTACCATGGCATATGAGAAATTAGTGAAATACTTATTTTTATACTGCCATGTCTAAATATCCACTCTTTCTCTACATCATGCCTCTCAAGAAAAATGTCCAAGGAGCATTTCTGTCAAAACTGTTGCAGATTTTTGGTAAAAAATTTTCCATTCAGGCAAACACAGAAGATGTGGCACTCGCATTGTCTTAATTTATCATGTTTTTGCTTTTATGAAGGTTTAAAAATAACTCTTATTATTTTCCCAATTAATTTCATAAAATGAATCTATTTTATAAAGAGTCAAGTTACATAAAAATGTCTATCCCCATTCTTGTTCTTATTGAAAAGTTTGATTTTACTTGCATTTGATCTCTTCATAATCCAGAATAAAGTACCCTATGTTGTACAATAACAAAACAAGAGGAATTCTTTGGTTTCTGGTTCATTTCTCAGATTTGTTCAAGGCTGCAAGGATGTACTTTTAAGAGTCGCCGAGTTCATGGCAGGCAGGGGAGATTGTTAAGCAACCAGTGCTGAAGCAAAATATATTTTATAAGAGGAAAATTAGAATCAGCATAAAGGAAAACAAAATATAAAATATCTTTTTTGTGTTTTTGGTCTCTTTATAATTTTATTTTTGTTTTACTTTGAATTTACATAGAAATGTTGTACATTTTTATGGTGTAGCATGTGGCATTATATCTGTAAACATGATATGATGTTGAAAATAATTTTTAAAACTCTTAAAATTCTTAGTATTTCTTTGTGGTAGAAACATCTAATATCTACCTTTTACCTCTTACAAAATATGCAGTGCCTATCTATAGTCACTCTACTGTATAATAGGAAGAAGAGAAATGAATTCCTTTTTTCTTACTATACCTTAGTGTCTGTTAACCAGGTGTTATGCTTGCTATGTTATTACAAGCAAATGCAAAACTTTTGGTGGGATGTTCACCTTTCTTCTTTTCTTTAAGAATTAGCTTTGCATATACTCATTTTTATCATTCTTACCAGTGCTTTATGCCATGAAAGTTATAAAATGGAAAATTCTTTGAGCATTTGAAAGCTCATTATGATTGGAAGCATCCTTTAAAGTATGAATTGAATTTTATTTGAGTGAAGATTTATTAACATCTGTTTTGCTTTGTTTTTTAATTTGTGATTATCTTCAAACATCTCAATATGATTCCATTTTGTTATGTGTTTTAGGAATGCATATCATCATAAGAGAGATGAAACATTTCCAAGGAAAGATACAAAGTTATATACAACACTGCATCAGACATTTACATACCTACATGTATTGAAATATATGAAAGGGATTGTGGATGCAAGTCTTGTTTGGTTTTGCTAAGACATGTGGAAAGAGTTTCCAGGGCATGATATATTCAATATACTTATATTGTTTCTTGGAGATGGAAGTAGTGATGGCCAAAGGGAGGCCATTAAGTTGATAGAAAAAATTAAGTTTTTGAGAAAGATTGGCAACTGGCAATTTTCAAAACACCATTGGGGAAATGAATATACACACCAACATTATCAGAAATATAGACAACTACTTTAGAATACTTGTGTTTCTTAAAGACAAATACAATTCTCTTCAATCAAAGCTGGAGGAGACTGTGTTCCTGCAGTGTGAAAAAGTATCTCTTAAACCCGTCTTTGCAGAAAACATATAAAAAAAAACCACATATTCTGGTGACTCTGGGTTTTATTGAAGACTCTATTTCTGGTTCAAGTTGGCACATTTCAAATAGCTCAACACCTTGACAAGCATTTGATTTATGACTCCTGTGTATTCTATTTGAGGATTGGGAAAGAAGGCAGTGCTCTCAGAAGAAAGTGTTTGCTAATCTAAAATTGAAACCAGAGACATCTAGCATGGTTTATTCAAGTGGGATATTTTTAGAACTAAGCAGTTCCCAGGAGCATTTCTGTAATAATTAACAATATGCTGTGAGGCATTTTTGTCACCTCCTTTGTCTTTAAAAGATCTGGAACTATGAATATATACATAGAAGGCACTAAGTCAACATGTGTCAGTCATACTTGTAATCCATATTATATGCTGTACTAGTTGTAAGAGTTATGAAAGAGGGCCAGCGGAAATGTCATTCAACACATGGGAGGAAGAAGAAAGTCTGATAAAATATATGACAGAAGCTTATTTAGTTGGAAAAGAAAATGAAATCATGATATCTGTAGAAAAATAGATCTAGATAGATATTATGTAAAGTAAGATAATCACACTTTGTAAAAAAATCATGATGACAGAAACATCGCAGCAGCGTTAATGGTCTGCTGATGTGTTACTGTGTATGTATGAGATGCTTTTCAAGAAGATGTACATGTTGAACATTTATTCTCCCAGTTGATGGATCTAGTTATGGAAAAGTTATTGATACATGGATGCTCTATTATCCACTGATAACTGCTAGCCACTTTTGCATTTGTAATGTGATGGCATTGTTGAGAAGTGGTGGCAAGCCTTAGGGAGGCCTTATGGAGCTGGTAGACCACATGCTGTCATGTCCCTTGTTCTGACTTTCTCTATGTTTCCCAGTTGCCATGTGGTAAGCAGCCCCTATGACACTCTCAATGCTAAGAAAACATTATCTCCTGTCATCAGTTCATATCTACTGAAACATGAGAGTGAGGGATGCAAAGTAAATTAGCTCAGGGTATCAGGGGTATAGTTGGGAGCCCTTTCCCAGGTTACGTGAACAATTGGAAATATGAGTATACAGCTGGACTCAGTAGGTAGTACTGAGTACATAATATCTGTGGGGGGATGTTAGGGCCAGATAATGCAGTGGTCATTGGGGCCATGAGTCCTTCTCAACCATGCTTGAGCGTAGACTCCAGAGTTACCTGGGTACTCCCTAATCCTTTTCCCATGTCTTGTACCCTCAAGGTGAGGCAAGAGGATCACCAGAAGTTGGAATTTCATGCTAGTCCCAGACACAACAAGATCCTGTCTTAAATTCAAGTGAATAAATAGTAGTATTGTCTCAGCAGTGTGGAGGTTGAGGGAGGTTAATTGCTGCACGATAGATACTGCTGGACAAAATACTATGAGATCTGTTCATAGAGTGAGACCATTTCTCAGATAACCAATCAACATAGATACTGTATTTGTATACATACATGTGCATATTTGTCCTTATATGTATATCTACAGGCCTCAGACATAGCACAGCCATACAGACTTTTCTCAGCCTGAGTATGGATCGGGGTTCTATTCCTTTGCAGTAAAATAAATGTATAAAATAAGTAAAGGAATGACTTAATAAAAGAATAAATAAATATGCATAACAAATAAACAAATGTGATTTTGAGCCACATCAATGGTAAGAATCTATAGGTTACATAAGACTGCCTGTTCCTCATGCTAATAGCTCTCTCCTGGACCAGGGACTCTGGGCCGACGTAGCAAACAGAGGCATCAACGTGAAGAGTAAGGTGGTGGAGGCTCCACCTAAAGGTATCTCCCTACACAACAGCAAGAACCCTGAAGTCAACTCAGATTTTCAAGTTCTATGACCCCTCCCATTTCACCACCTGATATGTCGTTCCATAACAGATCAAGTATTTATTAAGGACCCAGACCTGCAGCTCTGAGGAATTTTGCTTCATGTCAAACTCACAAGGTAAATAGGTAGAGAGGGCATGTGAGAGAGATGTTCTGTGCCTGGTTCCCTTGGTGTGGCTCAGGGTAGGAGATGCAAAGGAAGATTAGGAAACAATATCAGAGACGAAAAACCCCAATACATTTAGGCACATTATATGCAACACTGCATCAGACATTTACATACCTACATGTATTGAAATATATTAAAGGGATTGTGGATGCAAGTCTTGTTTGGTTTGCTAAGACATGTGGAAAGAGTTTCTAGGAGAATGCTATACTTCTTAAACCAGCATCACGGGCAGTAGACAACAATTAAGATGATTGCTTTCAATAACCATTACTTTTAGGACAGAGGGGGCATTGTCTCCAGTGTGTCATTAGTCTTTGCTGTCTTTCTGGGATAGAGTGTCATCACACAAGACGGCAAGGGGATAACCATACACTTTGCACATATTGGCACTGCTTTGTGACACAGATAGGTTCTTTTCTCCTCTCTGTTCCTTCCTTACAACATGTTTGAGGCTTGTACTGAACCCACTAAGATTTAAGTTTATGAGGTTTGGTTGGAGCAGACGACACAAATTTGGTCCCATTTGCCAACTGTGAGTGATAGATTTTTGACCCACAAGTTATAGAACCCGGTTTTGGGGGCAAGGGTAAAGGTTCCAGCCACAGTTTGTGCCTTTTTACCCCCAAGGTTTTGAAAAAGTAGGGTTGAGAACTCCATGTATGGCATCAGATCTGGATAAGAGACCTGGAAACAGGAAAGACACCATGGAATCTGGCATACGATACATGCTAGCTGGCCTTGTTTCAACTCCCTAGTTCTATGTAAGTGACCACACTGTTCCACACTTGGAGTCCCATGCAATATGGCTAGGATATTAAGTGTATGGCTGAGGGAGTATCCTAGAACTCTGGACATAATGTAGTGGGTGGAAACCTATATCTCTCTGTGTGTGGAAAGGCTTTCAGGGGGAATAAGCAGTGTGGTTGGTTTTTTTTTTTTTTTTAAGAAGTTCTGGGATTTCCTGATGTCCTGGGCAACCCCATGGACTCTAAACTCAGTGTTGGGAAGAGAGCTTCAGTCCTCCATAAAATATGATCACATACAAAGCCACACTCGAGTTTAGAGGAACAGGTGGAGAAGACCTGATAATCTAAAAGTATAAGTCTTTCCTGGTGGAATGGAGGCCAGCACCTGTCCTATGATTTTGCTGGTTCAGTAAAGCAGCAAATGTAGGTTCTCCTACGACATCTTGACTTTAATAGCATTCAGCAGTTAGCAAGGTTTCCAGTACCAGTCATGTTTCGCCTCTTGTTGAGTAGGCTTTAACTCCATTTACAGAGTTGCTGTTTGCCACTATTGCACCCTTTGAGTTATTATACCTTCCCAGTAGTTGATCTGGTTCATAGCTTTCATAGCTGTGTAGAACTTCTGTCTCCTCTTTCCTTTTTGAGTTTCCATAGTTCCTTCTGGTATCAAGAAAGCTAGTCTTGAGAGGGAATCTTTTAGGTCAGTTCCAGCTAGGGGCCTCTCAGTTGTGTTCCTAAAGTACATATTGTCTTCTTTGGGGATTTACATTTCATCTCAAGGTGGCAACCAATGATAATAATAATAGGCTGTATATTTTTGAATCTCTTAGACAGCTCTGACCAACACTTCAATAGTGGGATTCTCATATCTAGTTTTGAGGTTTGTGTTAGGTGGTCTTTGGCTCCTGGAAGGAGAGTGAACTTTATCACACGTGCAGCATGTGTTTGTTGAGTGGCAGTGGGTGAGGATGTGAAAAATTACAGAGACTGGTAGCATGGTCTGAATACCAGATACGTTGATTCCTATGCTGAGCAGCTATGAACACAGGACATTCCTCTCATTCAGGTTCTCGAACACAAACATGGATGAATATAGGCTTGTGGCATAATGTCCTTCCTTTGGATTTGGTTTCTAAAGATGGGGGAGTCACACTATGTAGCTCAGGATGGCCTTAAGTTCATTTTTGGTAATATCATGGATAAGAGTATGTATGTATCTCTCTCTCTCTCTCTCTCTCTCTCTCTCTCTCTCTCTCTCTCCCCCTGTGTGTGTGTGTGTGTGTGTGTGTGTGTGTGTGTGTGTGTGTGTGTGTGCGTGCGTGCGCGCTAGGGGGGTTCAGTACATCTTCAAGGACACTTCGGTATATACACAGGTATGAATTAGCATACCCAAGTAAGAGATCTGGTGTCCATGTACCTTTATATTTGCCTGAATGTTTAAGACCACACTGATGAATGTCCAAAGCTTCTTTAGAGTGAGAGAGTCACAGTTGAGAACAACTTCCATAAGATAGTGCTGTATTCAAGTTTGTAGGGCATTTTCATAACTAGTGGTTTGTGAGGGAGGCCCAGCCCACTGTGTGTGGTGCCTATCAGGGGCTGTTGTTCTGGGTTCTATAAGGAAGCAGGCTGAGCTAGCCAGAATATACAGGCCAGTAAGTAGCACCTCTCATGCCTCTGCTGCAGCTCTAGACTTCATATTCTAGCCCTGCTTAACTTCCTATCCTGATTTCCTTTCAAGATGAGCTGTGAAATATAGAGGCAAATGTTGAATAAACCCTTTCTTCCCCAAGCTGTTTTGACCCTGGTGTTTCTTAGCAGCCATAGAAACCCTGAAAAGTGCTCAAATATGTCTAAGAACTGTGGGTAATTATGCACATTTTGAAGTACATAGGGCTTCATACTGAAGTCACGAGTCTTTGTGTGTCAAAGGATTGTTGCATGAACAGGATGTAAGCATGTGTACCACTTCTCTGTAGGCACCTGTCTGTGGGTTTCGGTGTACATGTTAAGTAAGTGTGTCTTTTCACTCATCCCTTAAAGATCAACTGGAGCTTGATTCAGTTTGTAGGAAGGGAAGTTGCCAAACCCCGTATAATTGAGCTACAAAGAGTTATCAAACAGTTCCCTTAGTTTTCTGTCTTTGAAATCTTGAGAGTCCAGGCAAAAATGGCTTCTCTGCCAGTAGCCAAGAACAGTTTCCTGTGTCTTACATAAGCTGGCCACCCTGCATTTGTCTTAGTCCTGTGGTCCATGGGCACTTTGCTGTAGCAGTTGATGGACTTGCTCAGTGCAATTTCACAGCTTTATCTTGGCATTCCATCTGAGGGCGGCCTTAGGGACAGATGTAGGCAATGACCAGGAAGTCCCTCTGTTAGTGCCATGAAGAGGATCCTGGCCTTCTGGCATCAAAGCCAGTTGTGCTCATCATCCTCTTACAAACTGAGCCAGCCATTTCTGGTTCTGACTGTCAATGTGACAGTGATGGTACCCTCACCTGGACACCTTAAACCTTAAAATGGCTTTGCTACAATGCAGCATAGGCTTGTCCTTGGCAACAATGACAGGACAGATAGAAGCAGGAAGAACACATGCCCAGAACTGGTAGGAAAGTCAGGGGCAGGCTGCAGAGGTGAAGTTGTGGTTATCTGGACAAGGGACCAGGGAGAAGAGAGCTGGCAGTGGGAAAACATCCTTGGCATCCTTACCTGGAGGCCAGATTGTTCTCTCCATGCCCAGAAAACCATGGAATGCACTATCTGACTTCAGGTCTAGCCTCCTGATAGTTAGGATAGCAGGCCCACTATGCTTATTTGGCTGTGTCTGAACAGTGTTTAGTGTGTTCCAGCAGGTGGGCATTCCATTGCTAGACATTATTTTTTCTTCTAACCACTATTCCTGTACTCACTGAACTGTTATGTCTTCCTGACCCTTGTCCCTGGCCCTTTCAGCCTCCAGTCTACTACAGTGTGTTGGAACCACCTGATTAGGCAGACAGAACAAGGATCACAGAACAAGGATCACATGTCCTTCAACTGAGGAATGGATACAGAAATTGTTGTACATTTACACAATGGAGTACTACTCAGCTATTAGAAACAGTACTTCATGAAATTCTCAGACAAATGGATGTAATTTGAAAATATCATCCTGAGTGAGGTAACTCAATCACAAAAGAACACACATGGATTGTATGTACTCACTGATAAGCGGATATTAACCTAAAAGCTTGGAATACCCAAGATACAATTCATAAATCCCATGAAGTTCAAGAAGAAGGAAGATCAAAGTGTGGATGTTTCAGACCTCTTTAGAAGGAGGAACAAAAATAATCAGAGGATGAAATATGGAGACAATGTATGGAGCAGAGACTGAAGAAATGGCCATCCAGAGACTGCCCCACCTGTGTGTGGTATCCACCCCTTATACAGACACCAAACCCAGACACTACTGCAGATGCCAAGAAGTGCATGCTGACAGGAGCCTGATATAGCTAGCTGTCTCCTGAGAAGCTCTGCCAGAGCTTGACAAATACAGAGGTGGATGCTGGCAGCCAACCATTGAACTGAGAACAGTGTCCTCAGTGGAGGAGTTAGAGGAAGAACTGAAGGGGTTTGCAATTCTATAAGAACCACAGTGTCCACCAACCAGATGGCCCAGAGCACCAAAAGAGATCACAAGAGATCACAGGGATGAACTTATGGCTCCATCTGCATACGTAGGAGAGGATGGCATTGTAGGGCACTAATGGGTGGAGAAGCCCTTGGACCTGTCAATGATTGATGCCCCAGTGTAGGGGAGTATCAGGGTGGGAACGTGGTGAGTGGATGAGGGAGCCCTCTCATAGAAGCAAGGGCAGAGTGGGATAGTGGGTTTCTTGAGGGGAAATCTGGAAAGGAGATAACACTTAAAATGTAAATAAAAAATCATCCAATCAAAGTTAAAAACAACAACAAAAAAAAGACAACAGACTCAGAATTGAAGGGGAAAATCATGGATTTATTATGCATATGAAGTAGCCAATTATAAGCTTATAAACATTATAAAATCATATTTTCAAGTGTTTGAATCCACTTTATTTTCTATCAGAAATGTGCAAAAATTTTAGTTTTGTTATTACATATCATTGTTCCAAAGTACAATTTTCATTTCTTATCTCAATTTCAAGTTTATGTTGTAAATTACAATAAATTTCAATATAAAAATTTACATCCTACATATTTAGTACCTATCTAAACATCAAAATTTGTTGGGACATAGAGTAAAGTAGTTTGTTTCACTCATAAAATCATATTTATTTATTTATTTGTGAACACAATTTAGAAGATGCCTACATAATACCGGATAAACTCCTTATCTCAAAATTTGTAGCTTGATCATGTCTGTAAATATATTTCCCAAACTAGGTTATACATAAAACTTTAATACTTAGAACAGGGTCTTTCTTGTGAAACAATTTTAAGTTCATATCAAAGCCTATGCTTTGGCAGTATTACAGTATTTTCTATTTTCTGTTATAACAGTCATACCTGACATATACAGTCATGTTCTTTAATATATAAATATCCTCTTGAATGTTAATAGTCCTATATAATGTTTATCCTGTTGTTGTACCCATATCGCCATAAGTTATTTTGTATTATTTCAATGTGTGGCTTTAATTAGTTAATAAAGGAATCATTTTTTTAATGTTAAAAAAGAAGTAGGTATGTTATTGACATGACTACTTTACATGGCTCTACTGAGACCTAGAGGGAAAAGGAATCTTGCCCAGAGCTGTACCACATGGAACAGTATAGACAATGCTTGAAGCTCTGAGCCTAGATGGTGGTCATGCTGTAAGCCCTGTATATGCTGTTCCTTCAGCCCCCTTTTCCCTCAGGATGTCTGATGGATATAGGACCACACACTAGTTCCCAGGCACTTTCACAGTGAGAGATGAGATTGTCATGAGTAGTTCTGAGTTAGTGAGTACAGTCTCTTGACTCACACATTACTCTCCTTCTTCTCCCACTTGCTAATTTTATTTTGCTTTGAAGAATTTTTTTCAGTTGGTAGAAGTTAAGTTTATTAGTTAACAGACTAATGAACAAGTGATCAAGGTCAACAATATTTTTTAGTTTAAATTTGATTCTTTGTTATTTTAGAAGCTATGTATGTTTTTCTACAAAGAATGCATTTCAAGAAGTTATCTTAATAAAAAATAATAAGCTAAGTATGGTAACTCATAACTGTAATTCCAGCACTGTAGAAGTTGAAGCAGGAGAGTTGCTGTGAGTTCAAAGGCTACAGAGGGAGACTACCTTAAAGAAGTGAACAAACAAAAACAAAACAAAACAAAACAAAAAAAAACCATAACAATACTGGAAAATAACTTATTAGCACCCAAACCACACAAATGTAGAGTGTGAGGGAGATATGCTTAGTATTCATTGTTTATTTTACATTCATTTTGCCATATTTTTCTTTCACACTTAATAAAAGTAAATCACAATAACACAATGTGGCAGTAGTCTTTTAATTGTGGCCATTTATTAGTCCAAAAATGAGGCAGTCATTGCCTCATTTCTTTCCTTTAATATATATGTGTATGTATGTGTATGTGTATAATGTATTCCTCTCTGGGCTGAGGAGAAGACTCAGCAGGAAAAGGCTCTTGTCACCAAGCCTAACAGTCTGAGTTCGATTCCTGGTACTCAATTGTGAAAATGGACTCCTACAAGTTTTGGACCTTAGTGCACATATAGACACAGAAATATACATAGATAAAAAATGTAATTTTAAAAATGAAAAACATTACTATTAAGTTAGTTGGCTTTATTTACTAAATGTGAATTAGATACTAAAGTTTTAAAATAAATATATTTAAAAAGATTAATTTCTTAAAGTTTGTTAGCCATGTAAGTCTCCATTTTCTAAATTTAGACTTTGCCTTGATAGGCCATCCTCATCATCTTAATATGGAGTTGAAGGTGACCCTGAAACAGGGGTGGACTTGCACTCAGCAGTGTCTCCAGGCGATGAAGTCCTGCCAACCTTTGTGTTTCTCTCTAACAAAGCCTTTCTTTTACCTGTCCTTGGGGACTTACACCTCTTCAATGGTATATATTCCTCCATGAAACATTTACAAGTTTTAAATGACACACATCTTACATAAATTAACCTGAGAGAAATACTGATCTCTCCTTCTTGACTTGTGTTTAGTAAGTACTGCTTTCCCAAGATTCTAACATTCACATTCAGGACATTTTTACCATTTTTTTTATGGAAACTTTCCTTACAGTTGCTATGTGATGTGGAGATGTGGTTTCTACCCTCATCCCATACACGTAATCAGCATTCTTGGGAAGTACAGTGACATAACTAGGAAATCTATTTATGTAAATCTTATCTATGACTTTTAATGTGTGTAGGGGTGTTTTGCCTGCTTATGAGTCTGTGTACCACAGATATAACTGCTGCCCACAGAATTCAGAAGAAGGGATGAGATTCCATGTAGCTGTAGCCACAGGAGATTGTAAGCTGCCATGTAAGTGCTGGGAATTAAGCCCAGGCCCTCTGCAAATTCAGTCTGTGCTCTTAATCATTGAGCTACTTCTCTTCCCTCTTTTATTCATGATTTTAGTGCACTCTATCCAAGTAGTGAATTTTTGCAAATACCATTTAAAAAGTATTAAGTCTGGATGGTTGTGTTTGGAGTGTATTTAGATTAGCGAAAATAAAGGCATGGGTTCTAATCTCATTCAAAATGAAATGAACCAAGAAAGAGTTTTCATCAAACAAAAATTTTAAAAGTCCTGATTTTAAAAAGAAAAACAAAACAAAACAAAGAAGCAGAGAGGTGGTGGCACACGCCTTTGGTCTCAGCACTTGGGGCAGAGGCAAGTGGATCTCTGAATTTGAGGGTAGCTTGGTCTAAAGAATGAGTGCCAGGGATGGGGATTTAGCTCAGTAGTAGAGCACTTGCCTAGCAAGTGCAAGGCCCTGGGTTTGATCCTCAGCTCAAAAAAAAAAAAAAAAAAAAAAAAAAAAAAAAAAAAAAAAAAAAGAATGAGTCCCAGATGGGCCTGGGCTATACAGAAAAAGCCTGTCTCAGAAAATCAAAACAAGAATAACAATAGCAACAACAACAACAACAACACCCTGTCACAAAGTGAGGGGTGGGCTGGGGATGTGGATAGATGGCTTAGAGGGGAGGAACATTCCTTGCTCTTGCAGAGGACCAGGTTCAGTTCCCAGCACACACATCATGGCTCACAATCATCTGTGACCCCAACTCCAGGTGATCCAGTGCCTTCTTTTAAATTCAGAGGCACCAGACACTCATGCAAAAAAAATGCCCATACAGATAAAAATACATAAATAAACCTTAAACAATGACAGTTAGAGCCAGGTACTCTTCTTCAGAGGAGGAGTAGGTCTGGCATGGTTGTAGTGCACCCACGTGGTGACTGTGTTCAACAGGATGATGAAATGTCCTTTTCACCTTGGTTTATGCTCAGCTTGGTGAAATCTTAACTCGTGAGGTTCTGGAACCAGGCCTGCTTCATAGAGGGTACATAATTTAGGCCAAACATATTCATGAGCCTATTGCATAGCTCTGACCTTAAATATTACATTATCATTTTTCAGTTCTGTAATAGCTGTCAACTGTAGGCTGGACACAATGGGGGCTAGAATGCCATCTATATCTAATATAGGGCAGAGGGAAGGAGCATCATGCAGTCCCCACCAGTCTCCAAGGCTAATTTAATTAAGGTCTCTTTTAGAATTTTATTAATCTCTTTTAACTTTTCTAAACTCTGGGGACGATATGCACAGTGGAGTTTCAAACTAGTCCCCAAGACCTTAGCAAGTCCCTGACTTACCTGAAATACAAAGGCCGTCCCCATTATCTGATCCTATTACATTAAGTGCTCTAATCCTGGGTCAGCTGGCAAGACTTCAAGTTTGTCATATGTCAGTGACTCTGGATCTTTCTGGGAACAGTTATTGTTAAAGAGGTGGGTACTATTACCTTACCTATAGTCGATCGTCACGAGCCCATTTAATTTCTTTTTCTACATATATCAGCTGTTCTGGGCAGTTTTGTTAGACAGTGAACAATCTAGAACTTTCCCACTGGTCTTCAATTGACCCACACCTCTGGCTCTTTCAAGAGTGAGTCCTTCCCACAGGCAGTGGTCTTTGTTGTAGTAGAATCAAAGATGGGGAGAGTATAGAAAGGAGGCAAAAGAAGGAAATAAATAATTTAGGTTAAATAAAAGTGGCAAGAAACCATTAGCCAGAAAAAGAATTTTAAGATGGGGAAGAGAAAATATCAAAAGGTAAAAATAGAAAGTACTATGTTGTCAAATACAGAGTAGTCAGTCTTGAACAAATATATACACAAACAACAAATATGGGCTCTGCAGGTATATTTATATATATTTGTGGATACACAAGATATGTAAAAATATATAACAAATTTAAGCACATAGAGGAGTCCATCAACTTAAGAGTGAAGGCATGAGAAATGTTTGATATAGGATAACTGGGAGAGTTTGGAGAGGAGGTACAAAAGAGGGAGGTGATGTCACTGTTTCAATTAAAACATTAAAATATTAGATAAATACAAATGTATGAACAAAATTATATACAAATAAGAGGAATAAAAATCAAACCTTACAAGCTTCAAGTGAAAACACACAGAAATAAAAGCCACAAGAAATCTATATCTCGGAGCATCTTCCTTTCATCTGCCCTCCTAGTGGAAGGAGCAGGATGATGGAGACCCTTTTGTTATACATGGATTTTAGTCCAGGTGAGTCCCAAATGGTCCAAGGGTCCACTCATCAGGCCACTCATTGTGTCCAGTCCGTTGTCCAGCAGGATCAAAAGTCGTTGGCTGCCTGGACTGCATAAAGAAAACTGGAGTTAAACAAGAGAAAGAAAAAAATATTGATCACTAGAAAACCCTGGTAGGTTTTTTTGCCACGGGACTTAGGTTTATGTTCACTGGCCAAGAAATAGACAGACATGACTGTAAAATTTAGACAGTCCATAGTTGGAAAAGTCTAGATAGATCTATAAAGAGTTAATGTGTGCATGATACATACATTACCTCAGTTACCCCTCTCTCTCTTTCTCTCTCCCTTTCTCTCTTTCTCTCTCTCTCTCTCTCTCTCTCTCTCTCTCTCTCTCTCTCTCTCCTCCCTCCTTCTGTGTGTGTGTGTGTGTGTGTGTGTGTGTGTGTGTGTGCTTGTGTGTTGGTGTCTGTCTGTTTGTCCTCATACCTGGAGGCCAGGAATAATCATCAAATGCTTTTTTTACCTCAATATTGAGACAGAGTAATATGTTAGTAATTTCAAGCCATCAATCTGCCACACCTGCCTCTGTTAACTTCAAGGCCTAAGATGACACCATGATTCTTCCTTGTCTGATGTCCAGAGTCCTTTTGTTGCACTGTGACACTTTACCCAACATCCATCTGCCCAGCTGCAGAGACCAGATCTGCCAGGTAAAAATATTTAGAATGTCCTTTTCTGACAGGATAGCACTCAGCCTGGTACTTCCTCTTGCCTATACTGGCCTTGAAGTTGTGTTACTTGACAGGGTAGAGTGGCTCAGAACTGAAACTTCTACATTGCAGAATCAGAGGAAGAACAGGATCGTGCTCAAGGTAATCTTTAGCTACAAGGTGGCCTGTTGGGATTTAAGAGACCTTGATGAAAACAGAAATGTTCACAGCATAGCATTACACTAAAGGAGGAACAGAGGCAGCAGGATTAAGAGGAAGACAAAGGTAGCCTGGGCTTTCATTCTATCCCGAGTGGTATTCTCTCTGAATTTTAGGTTTGACTGTGTGAACACTAAAACCAGCATAGCAACACTTTTCAAAAATAGAAAAAAAAAATGTCGGAAATAAAAGTGAAAGTATGCTTAATTTACAAAAACCAAATAAGAACCAATTTCTTGTGTTTATTGTACATGGAATATGTTCCCTTAGCATACACCTGTGACTCTGTTAGAATTAAGAGTGATATATTAAGGATTTTTTTGGAGTGGTTAGTGTTTTTCATCTGTTGGTTTTTAATTTTGTGAATCTATTTCCATCAATTGGGATTTTATATTTGATGTTTCTATTTTGTGTTTTCCACTTGAGGGATACATGGCTCTCTAGGAGTCCAGCATAAGAAACATCCATGGAGACCCACCTGCATGGAAGTAGTTCATGTAAAAGTAAAGACAGACACACTGACAGAGATATCGACTCACCAGGGCTTCTACATATCAGTGTATGGATGACAAGGAGTCATCAGGGTGTGAGGCCAACTCTTAAAACCTAGGCTGGCCAGGGTCTGTGAGAGGGTTTTCCTTGGTTTTGTCTGAGTAGTTAACCTGGTTCAGTGCTAGAGGCCAGCAAAGAACCCCTTTAGTGAACTTTCCCAGACTTGTGCGTTGTGGATTCAGATACACGAGTTCATATAGTGCTCTTCTTGCTCCAGAGTGGAATATAATATGCTTTCCCACTCAAATTAGAGAGGAAAAGATTGTCTGTCCTAAGAGAATTTAGTGTAACTCATGGGATAAAGCACATGAGAAATACGTATGTGATCAGAGTGGTAGAGTACTATAGGGACGTGCTGTTAAACTCAGCATATGTCACTGCAGGATTATTATGCCAGGAACCTTGATGTCCTTTGAACAGATTAAGAGAGACATTGGGTCAGAGGGACCCTCCATGTCAGTCATATGGTATTCTGTACACCTCATGCTGTGGAAGATGTTGGTACAGTCTAGTTAAAAAGAACACAGGAGATGATATCTTAACAAATGTAACAGTAGGAGGGACAGGGAAAGCTTCCCAGAAGCTCGCACAAAGGAATTGCAAGGCTGTTTAACTGGGCATAAAAAAGCAGTGTGCAAAGTCTCAGGGTAATGGAAGCAGCCGGGTAGATTTATCCAGTGGAATGTACACTCCAGGTGGAGGCCTGAAGCTGGCATGAGGTAGGGCCACACCAGTTTGCTGCTCCATCATTAAGTTGTTCTTTTGACTCTGCTCATGACACCTGCCCCTCCTCCTTCGAGGAGGCTGTGACACTGGTAGGAATCCTGTTACACATTTGAAAGTTGGCCTTGAGGGAGCAAACATAGAGAGGTGAGTAATTACAGGGCAGAACTGGTGAGACAGAGGGCACAGCTGCCTTGGGAGTCACTCCACAGTATGGGTTTTGTAAGCTTTACCCTGAGTTGGGTCTGAGGACTCAAGCAATATAAACTGTGAAATCTTTTGCAGGGCAGTAGGGGTGGGTGAGGGTCTGGTCAAAGTTTGACAGGAGGATTCCCTTCAGAGGAGACATACAGGCCTCATATTCAACCTGGGAACCCATTTTAGCTCAGGTCTGATGGGCTGACTAGGGAGACTTTTCTGAGAAGTCTACTTCATGATGAAGACCATGTTCTCTGCAAGAAACAGGAAGCAAAGAACAGCACAGTCCCACAGAACAACCTCTGATGTTTCCCTATGCTAGAAGAGAGGGCAGAGGGCTACTGATCCACTGACACTTTTAGGGCACTGTGCTACTTCACCCTCCCTTCTGAGCCAGACCCAGGGAAAAGGCAGGCCTTCCGGCCTGGGGTTTACCTGGGGAGACCTTGCTGTGCTGTGGACAGCTCTTCCTCTGGAGAAGGGGCCTGCAAGCACACAGGCACCTGGGCGTCTGGCCTGGCTCCTCTGAGACTGTATAATTTTCAGCCAGGCCAACCCCCACCACTGGCTTAAAAGCCATGGAGCTGAGGCTGCTGTTCTTCAGGACTTGAAAAGAAAAAGACACAGAAAAGAGGCTCTTGGTGTCTTTGAGAAACAGAGAACTTCCTGTGCTTTCTATAGAGGGCCATAGCACCCCACTGGTTGTCTTAGGACTCTCTCCCCATTTGGGCATGCCCCCACCTCCGTCTCGTCCTGCTTTAATCAGTGTCTCTGATTCCCCTTATGACTCACGAAGCATCAGATCACCCTTCAGGGGTTTCTATGGACTTAATCTTTCTGAAGTTACAGTTTGTCAAGTTTCTGTGTGCCTCAAGGACCATCATCATTTGTCACAAAGGACAGGAGGGAATATGGATGAAATGAATGAGGACATGTACCCACCTGGTCCTGTGGGTGACATAAACTTCTCCTCTCTTCCTGAGAGCCATGTTATTGCAGGAGACTTGATTTTCCGATGGTGGTGGCAGACAGCAGCACAGGTTTCGAAGGCTTCTACTAATTGTCTTTTTAAACTCCTTCCAGTGGTGACGCCATCCCCGACGGGAAGCTGGGCAAGGAACTTGTGGCTGGCCACTAGTGACAGTATCTTCATGAACCATGGCCCTTCCTTGATGAAGGTGTTTTTCGTCACGAAAGGGTCTCTCTCTGCCAGGTATCTCCAGAGCAGCCCAAAAGGCTTATGCCCTTAGGTGTCTGCAGTGATGCACAGAAATCATGTGGCGGTATGAAGGAGGACACATTCCTGACTGCTGTAGTGGAATAGGTGTATTGAAGTCAAGGTGACTGGATATGTTCAGTTAGACTACAAGACAACACAGTCTTGGAGTCTGAGAATGTCTTCCTGGTTTGCAGCCTGTTATCCTTGCATTCTTCAGCTATAGGACAATCCAGGAGGTCGAGGTGAAGAGTGTTGGTCCTTGTTTGCTGGTAGCCCATAGCATGCCTTCTGACAACCTTCCTGGAATTCTTCCTATCCTCCTTCTCCCGCATATTGGATGAATGTGAGGACAAGGTGAAGGAGGAGAGAAGAGGTCCCTCTCTCTTAAGAAAACGAGGGAAGGAGTAAAGATCTTCTAGACCTGGCTCCACTTGGTGGTATGTGCAGACTTTCCTGAGTGGCTTGTGCTGTTGAATCAAGTGTGTTGCCAGCACCTCGTTGATATTTTGGTCTATCAGAGACTCAGTGCTTTTCTCAGGTGTATGCCTCATGACTCTCATGGCTTTGATGATGCTAGGGCTTGGTGTTGCTGTGAACATCTGTATGGATGTCGGTGGTGAGTAGGCCTGGCTGTCTTTGATCATGGGGCGCATCATAATTTGCTGGATGCTGGGCCTCCTGCTGGGGTTTATCATCAGCAATTCCACTATAACATTGAAAATATCGTTGGCAACATGAGGCGGAATGCTGAAATTGGCTGAACTGATTTGTCTCCTCACCTCTGCAAATGACTTGCCTAGGAAAGGCAAGTGCCCAGTCACCATGAAGAAGAGGAGGACACCTACACTCCATACGTCAAATGGGCGGCCCTCATATTCCTCAGCTTCAAAGAATTCTGGGCACAGACATGGCAGCGCGTACACAGAAATCAATCAGCTTCTGCCCAGGAAGTGTTTTAGCAGCGAGGCCAAAATCACAGAGCTTGGCATTCCCCCTTCCGTCTATCACAATGTTGTTGGCCTTTATGTCTCGGTGGACAATATTATTGTCATGGCAGAATTGTACTGCCTCTAATATCTGTCTAAACATTCTTCGGGCCTCCCACGATTTTAAATATCCACATTCCCGGATTCGGTCCAGTAGGTCTCCCTGAGAGGCATGCTCCATGACCAGGTGGGTGGCCTCTCTTGTCTGGACCATTTCGACCACCTTGATGATATGAGGATGGCCCAGGGATTTTAGAATCTCAACTTCCCTGCTCATCACTGAGGAGCACTTCTCGGTGTTCTTGAGAACTTTTATAGCTACACAGGTGAGGGTTGGGATGTGGTATGCCACTTTTACCACTGAAAATCGTCCCCTTCCCAGGGTTCTTATGATCTTATAGTCAGTGGTAAAGTTCTCGATAGAGTCCCGGCTCTCTGGGTCCTGCTCCATGATCAGGTCCTCCTTTATATGGCTAGAATGAAACTTGCAATGAGAAATAAAACAGACATTTAAAATCAGGCCCCAGAATATGTTGATATGCTCAAATTCCTACATTAAAGAGATGAGAAAAAAAGCTCAGAAAAACATCAGACAATCTAGCCATGTACTTTACATACTTGGGAAGGGAAGGACAAGGACCTACTGCAAAGGAGCAGATGCAAAATATGACATAGAGGTGGTTGTCAGGGACCAACTGCAAACTGAGAGAATCCTAGACACTAAAAGCCACTAAATTGGAAAAGCTCACCATTCTCTCTCCTGATCTCAGCATTCTCTTTGAGTAGAGGCATCTAGAATATCAGCTTCAAGAGAAGGTGTAAAGAGAACAGATCCCCGAAAATTCATACTATGCAGGATGGCGATCTGCGTCTGGAGTTCCCAAATTTGACTACTCAGGCAGAGGACCTGTAGGTGGTTCTCAGAACACAGGTGGCCCACAGCTGCCCTAACCCCAGCTCCAGGGGTTACTACACCTCTGGACTCTAAGCGCACCTGTACAGCACACTCACAGGTAGTATACACCACTTAAAATAGTGATACAAGTCTTTCTATATAATTTTATTAACATGAGCTGTCAGGTTAGCAACGGAATCACATTTCGGGGAAGTGGAACTATAGACAGGTATAGAGAGAATTTATTTTCTTGAACAACTGAGTTATGCTATGTGAATATGTTATTGTGTCAATCCTAGGGATGGTGTGAGAGACTCACAACCACCTGTAACTCCAGACCCAGAAAACCTGATTCCTTCTTCTGACCTCCACAGAATGCATCTGGGATATGGTATTCAAGGCATGTGTGGATGCAAAACTGTCATACATATGAAGTGAAAAAATAGAATACTCTAACATAGCAAACATAATTTAATAAAACGTGAAATAGAAGATAATAAAGAACATGGAACTGTAAATGCATAACAAGCCAGCAAATACAGAATCCAAAGTCAAAAAGAGCAAGTTGAAGTGTCCAAAGTTGGAGAAACTCACTATGTCAGGGTCCAACAGCTCCTGAATGTCCAAGTCTAATTTCTGTGTCTTCAAACTCTAATTTCTTTCTAGCCAAACAACAGCTTCTGTACCTGTAAGGACAGAATGCAGCCTCAATCAGAGCTGTAAGTAGACAGTGTCCATCCATTGTCACAGGGTTCCTTGGGAGGTCAGAGCAAAGAGCAGCTGACACTGTGGCTAGGCACGGCCCATTGCTTCTCCTCTGCTTTGTCTCCATGGACAGGAAGGCTCCTCTTGGTCATTGGAGCACTAGAGGGCAGGTTTGACTCAAGAGTCTGTCCCCAATGTTACCCAGTGACCCATTTCTTCCTCCTTGTTCCCCTGCCCAAGGACCATAATTAACCCCAAATTGCACCACCTAGTGGGAACAATGTTCAAACACTTAACACTCCATCTTTAACAAGGACACTTTTGTCATTAATAATCAAACAAGGAATCCTGAGAATGACAATGGACGCCAGAGCTTTGGCACTCCAGTTTTTTATGGATTCTGATATTCAATGACAAGTTGATGGACATTGTCTTGCTTTTCACATGGACCCCAGACTTCATAAGTTTGTAATAATTCATGTCCATATTCAATGTATTCTATTTACTTTTTAAACTCCGACAAGTGGTTGCTAAAGGATTGTAAGTCCTGACTACCTTGATTGTTGTGACAAAATGCTATTATTCATTGCACCCCTGGGCATGAGACTACCATTTTTGGGGCTGAGAGGAATATGACACCATTAATCCCATATTGCCCTCAGGCTTGAGACTTCTGACCAAAGCTCAAGATCTAGAAACAGTGAGCTGATATGTTCCAAATGACCAAGTAAACACCGGTAAGCCAGGAACCTATAAACAACTGATGTAGTAGATGGTGCCTTGTTCTGGAACTCTGGGTCCTTCTGCTCTCAAACACAATGCCTTGTGTTTGACCTTCAAAACAACAGAAATTGATTACTTGTGCATCAGGATGTTAGCAAGGCAAGGACAAGTACCCAACAAATTAATTATGTACCAAGGCTGCTTTCTAATTCTAACTGGCCCTGTGTATGTCTTCCCAGAGGGTCAAGAAAAAGTATGAGATCAGTCTATCTTTGGTGAAGGTGACATGTTGTGCCCTGTAGCAGTTTCCTGTGTATCCGCATCTTACTGCTGTTGAATTGGGGTTGAAGGTTGAAGTAGGAATTGGCACAAAACAGTCAGATAGGAAAAATCTAGACTTGGGTAAGCTACCTGGACCCAGAGTGATGAGAGTCCCTCAGGGTCCTCTGACAGACATAGGACAAAGTTAAAGTCAGGATAGTCTCATAAAGATGAGCCCATGTTAATTATAAAATTTGTGAAAGTGGAGGAGGAAGATCATCACTTCAAGTAATCTTTGGCTACTCGGAAATGATGATTCCAGCCTGTGCTCCAGGAACGTCTGTCTCATGGAACAAAAACACACATGCAAAATGAAAGAAAGAAGTGGCTGCTATGTATTTTTGCTTGATCTATGTTCCCAAAGCTCTAAAGAGTAACTTTAGACCCATTGGGCTTACACATGAGATTATGACATTAATGACAGAGGTGCAAGGGCTGTTGTGAGCCATTTGCATGTGTTTGAATGTATGCTGCTATCCCCTCTCACCACAACTCATCAGTTTTACACATTAAAGGAATCTGACAGGACTCACTAAGAACCAACTCCATGGCAGATGCCAAAGGAAATGGACTGCAGTTTAGCAGAGGTCAAGGAAGGACATTCCCTCTTGAAATGCTCATAGTCACCTAGAAGCACCACATGTGTACACATTGCACACAAAGCATTTCCTAGCAATGCTAACAAGCTAAACCTTCAAACAATGAAACGGAGGTACAGGTATGGTCCAGCCATGGGCTTCAAAGTCCTACTTGTTAGGTCTAATCAGATGTTTGATTTTTGAATGTCCTAGGGAATACAACCCTCCTTCCTCAGCAATGTCATGGAAAGCAAAAAGGATCCTGAAAGGCTCTTTGTTGCTTGACTATGAAGGTTCTGTTCTCCACTCCCATTCCACTAACAGATAAAAACTATAGCAATGGTGGAAGGAGTTTTATTCAGGCCTAGGTTTGGAAATTTGGAGAGACACATTGTCAATGTAAAATTCCCTCTCTTTCTCTAAATGTTGTTTGAGTGAGTCCAGTGGAATGCTGGGCAGACCATTCCAGCACTAGGCACTTTTGTTCCTGGACATGTACTTTTGTTTTCCAGCAAGACTCAAAGGCCCATGCTTGTTCCTTTGCTTCAAATTCATTATTGGCCCCACCTCCTGTGCCTGGTACCACACTAGCTTCCGAGTCACATTTGTTCTGCTGAAGGTAGAAGATAACAATTCAATGGAATGACAGCTGCCAACAGAATGACCCAGGTAAATGAAGGGTCATAGTATCATATGTCTCACTTTGGAAGGTTCTTCTTGGCAGTATAAACTGGATCTTCTTAGGCTTTAATCTATTCTGTCCTTGAATTCTATTCAGCTACCTACTTTCATAGTTATCGTCAAAAAATTAGGATCTAAGCATTGCCCTGTAGCTTGCATAGGGTCATGACTTTTGCACTGCAAGGAAGATCCCAAGTTAACCGGCTAGGGGGAGGCTTCCTGCTAAATCCCAGAGACCTGTTGGTGCCTTTCCTTAATAGACCACCCAATGTAGCCTATCAGTCCTCTGAATAGGAGAACTTGAAACAATTGGGCCAGTACTTGGAAAGAAAGGGAACAAACTAAAAGGGAAAAACTGAGGAACCTGAAAGGGACAAGCAGGGAAAGTGTGATCATGGGAATATGGTCCAAGTTCTTCATGTACATGTCTGGAAAAGCCACTAGGAGATTGTTCGTGCTATGTAGTTATCATAAACTATTGTTCAAAATTAGTTCATGGAATAAATACATGTAAAATATGACAGTGTAAAATCGAGTGATAAATCAAATCAACAAAGAAAAATTCTCCTATTCAATATTCAAACAAAAATATACAGGAAGAGAGACTTAGTTTAAATACAGAAAACAAACAAGTCTAAAGTGAGACATAGGAATATAGAGGAAAACTCACTGTATTCAGATTCAACAATTCATGAATATCCAAGTTCAGTTGCTAACTGAATAAATGCAATTGCTGTCCAACCAACCAACCAACCAACCAGCCAACCAACCAGCCAACCAAACCAACCAAACCAACCAACTAACCCAGCCACCAACCAACAGCTAATGCCCTGTACAGACAGGATGTGTTTTCAGTGACTAAGGAAGTAAATGACCTCACAATGGTTCCTTTTGAGGTCAGAGCTGAAATGGACCAATGAGGGCGCGGCACAATCCACTGGTTTTCTTTATTTTCTGTCCTCCAGACAGGAAAGGATTAAGGTCGGTGAGGCAGTAGAGACTTGAGGAAGATGGTTACACCCAGTTAGCAGTCCCTAGATCTCCTATGACCTACTTCTTTTTGCTAGGTTATGTTTTTCAGATTTTCTACAACCTCAGAAAACAGGGTCACATGCCAGAGACCAATGTTCAAGCACAGGATCCTCTCTTGATAGTAGATATCCAAACCCCAATAAAGCCTCTTTCTACTTTAAACATAATGAGTGGTATCATATGAATCATAATAAATGATTCACGACGGATATCCAACACTGGTTTATGGACAGTGTATTAGTTTGCTTTATTGTTTGTAATATTATACAGTTACATACATATATAGAGCCATGACCTTATACTCTATGTCCTCAATCAATTAAAAGGTTCCATGACCTTACCTAAACTCAATTCAGTTTTTCCCCAAATTACTCCAGCTTGCTTTCAATATGACACAAACTAAAGGGCACACGCTAACATTCATGTATTAGTCAATGGATAACCTGGTTCATTTTTCACTTAGACCCTAACATTCTGTAACAACTGTTGGTTTGTGGAAGCTATCCCATCTGCACAGGAGAAAAATGGATCTTTTTCTTGGACTGACATAAGAATAAAATGTTAACTTCTCACTGACCCTGGCATAATTTGACCAAACTGCAGTGTGACTACCACCCCTAGGGGTGAGACTTTCCCATGTTTTTCCCATAGAGTCTTCATCCAGTTTCTCACCAGACAGAAAGCTAGGATTGACAGTTTCTAAATGATAGAGAAAAGAATTGATCAATAGTCATCTTAGACTCCTCAACCCCGAAGGCAGAGGCACACATGGTTTGTTAAACAAAACAAGCTTTTCCTCGCCAAGATTTGATAAATAGAGCAAAAATTTTCAACCAAACACCAACCAAAACAGTGAAGACATAAATGAAGATTTAGTGTACATTTCCAGGCTAAAGCTACTCCTCAAGTCTTCCCTGGGCAGCTTTGGGCACTGGAGCTCCCTTGACCCCTTTTGTGATCTTAGCTCTGTATTGTGTTTTGAACGCTTCTGGATTTAAAATCCTGGTACAGTTTGTGTCTACCTCATTCCAAGTTCTTACTGGAAATGACAATGGAGATGTTAGTGTATTTGCTTCTATCAAACAAATGAGGACATTTTCCCTTGTCTTAACGCCTTTAATATTTCAACAAAATATATTATTTTAAAAAATGTTAATATTATCATCATTATTTAAATTACATGTACATGCCTGTGCTTGTAGTTGTATGCAGACATGACTAGAGTTGGTGGTGGAAGCCACAGGTTTTATGTGTTTGTACATCTGGAGTTAGAGTTGGTTGTGAGACACACAGCATGGGTCCTAGCCACTGAACTCAACTCCTGTGCAGAAGCAGTGCCTTCTGTTAACCTGAGCTGTGTTCCAGTCTTAATTTCAATCTTTTTGTGATTGCAGTCATGGTATTCATTATATATTCATGTTCCTCTTCTTGTCTACAGCATATTTCTTTTGGAGATTAATATTTTATGTTTAAAAGCTTAAATTTTATGAATAGGAGAAATAAATATTTTTGTGTTATTTTACAAATTTAATATTCATCTGAAAGTACATTATATTTTTGTAGGTCTTCAAAGAAAACTTCAAATGAAAAGGACAAAGTATGAAAAAATTTTATTTAATCATATTTAATAAGATAGAGTATAAAAGTTAAAGTAATACGGTGATTTTGAAATATAGTAGAAAACAAAAATTAAGAATCTTTTGTTATATTCAAATATTTCTTTTCAAAACATTTTCAAAATACACCAATATCCTGCTAAGACTGAACCCACAGTGAAGGTGATTGTTGGGGTGAGGCGGCCAAGGGGGGAGGATGGGGAGGGGAACAAACATAAAGAAGGGGAGGGGGAGGGTCAAGGGGGATGTTGGCCCAGAAACGGGGAAAGGGAATAACACTCGAAATGTAAATAAGAAATACTCAAGTTAATAAAAAAAAATTTTAAAAAAAGTCACCAATAGTAAAGGTGTCCTTCCTGTAAAAGTCAAGCTTTTCAGAAGCATCTGCATTGGTACTTATGTAAAACGTGGGTATTTGTCTCTTCTGTATACTTAGTGTATGCGGTACATAATGTAAAGACATCTGATATGACTGTAATGCATTTTATTGGTAAAAGAACAAGGAAATCATATGTTTGAGCTTACCAAACTCACATCATCATCTGAGGGAAACTCAGGGGATTGTGAGATGTTCAGTCATGACACTATTTTGCAACTTATTGAACAGCTCAGGAGGCCAACCTAAGGTAGGAGTTTTGCATGCAGCCTCTGTGTGTTATAGACGAGCATGAATTAGAGTATCACTCATGAAATATCAAAGAACAGAAAACTAGTGTCAGCAGGAGCTGCCAGCAAACCTGAGCTTCAGTGAGAGAGCATGACACTGTGGCTTTGGGGTTGTTGCATGAGACTCATGGGTTACAACAAAATGCCACAGGCCAGTCAGCCAGTACATTAAATTGTGTGCTGTGCCTCTGTTGCATCTTCTTGTGGCTGGAGGATTGCAGCAGCTCTCTGGAGTGAGTTTGGTAAAGGAGGCTGAATCCAGACATGGTGTCTTTGCCCTATGATGTGTTGAGGAGACACTCTGAGACCACACCTGGTGTTTTGTTGGCTCCTCTCTTTAACTTAGTTATGTTAACATTGTCTTCTATACTCTTCAAAAAATATTTTGTGTGTGTGTGTGTGTGTGTATGTGTGTGTGTGTGTCTGTGACTGTGTGTATGTGTGTGTGTGTGTGTGTGTGTCTGTGTCTGTGTCTGTGTCTGTGTACACCTGGTTCTGAGCATTTGTTCACATGCACAGTCCAGAGGAGGAGTTCGGGTGTCCTGCTCTGTCATTGTCCTGCTTAGTCCTTTGAGATAGTGTCTGAACTTGAAGCTAGGTTGGCTGCCAGCACCAATATTTTGTCTGCAGCTCTCAAGGCTTGGTTTAGAGGCACATATGTAGTCAGATGTGCTTTTTTTGGAGATTTAAACTCAGGTTTATGTTTGCCCAGCAAACACCCATATACACCGAGCTAGTTCTCTTAAGGCTGATTGTATATAACTGTTTTTTTGTAGTTTGCTTCTTTTTATTTTTTATTTCATTTTATTTTTCTTGGATAATTTTTCTTTATACTTCTTTTTTCTTTTCTTTTCAATTTTTTTAAATTGTACTTAGATTTAAAATGTTATTCTCTTTCCTGGGTTCATATCGATAAGCCCCCATCCAATTTGCCCTCCCCCTTCTTCTATAAGCTTGTTCCCCTCCCCAAACATCTACCTTTCCTGTCTCCCTGCCCTGAAAATCCACTACAGTGGGAGGTCCAGACATGGCAGGACAAAGGGTTTCTCCTCCCATTGGTACCCAACAAGGCCATGCTCGGCTACATATGCAGTTGGAGCCTTGGGTCTGTCCATGTGTACTCTGTGGGTAGTGGATTAGTCCCTAGGAGCTCTGGTTGATTGGAATTGTTGTTCTTTTGGGGTTTTTATTTTATGTTGAAACATCTTTTGGGTATATGGCCAGGAGAGGTAGAGCAAGATCCTCAGATTGTCCAATTTTCAATTTTCTGCAAAACCTCCCCAGGGATTTCCAGAGAGGTTGTACCAGTTTACAATCCCACTATCAATGGAGGAGTGTTCCTCTTTCTCCTCATCCTTGCCAGCATCTGCTGTCACCTGAGTTTTTTATCTTAGTCATTCTGACTGGTGTGAGGTGGAATCTCATGGTTGTTTCAATTTGCATTCCATGGATGACTACAGATATATGTTGAACATTTCTTTAGGTGCTTTTCCGACATGCAATATTCCTCAGCTGAGAATTCTTTGTTTAGCTCTATACCCCATTTTTTTCATGGGTTTTCTGACTCATTGGAGTCTAACTTCTTGAGTTCTTTGTATATTTGGGATATTAGTCCTCTATCAGATGTAGGATTGGTAACGATCTTTTCCCAATCTGTTGGTTGCCTTTTTGTCCTAATGATAAAGTCCTTTGCCTTACAGAAGCTTTGCACTTTTATGAGGTCCCATTTGTAGATTCTTGATCTTAGAGCATAAGCCATTGGTGTTCTAGTCAGGAAAATTTCTCCAGTGCCCCTGTGTTTCAGACTCTTCCCCACTTTTTTTCTATTGGTTTGAGTGTATCTGGTTTGATGAGGAGGTCCTTGATCCACTTGGACTTAAGCTTTGTACAGGGTGATAAGAATGAATCTATTTGCATTCTTCTACATACTGACATCAAGTTGAATTAGCACCATTTCTTGAAAATGCTATCTTTTTTCCATTGAATGGCTTTAGCTCCTTTGTCAAAGATCAAGTGACCATAGGTGTGTGGGTTCATTTTTGGGTTTTCAATTCTATTCCACTAATCTATCTGTCTGTCTCTGTACAACTAACATGCAGTTTTCATAACTACTGCTGTGTAATACTGCTGAAGTCAGGGATGGAGATTCCACCAGAAGGTCTTTTCTTTTATTGTTGAGAGTACTTTTAGCTACCTTCGTGGGGTTTTTTGTTTGTTTGTTTTGTTTTGTTTTTTGTTGTTGTTGTTGTTGCTGTTTTTGTTGTTGTTATTCCAAACAAATGCAAATTGCTCATATTGTCTCTATGAAGAATTCAGTTGGTATTTTGGAGAGTATATTGAATCTGTACATTGTGTTTGACAAAATGGCCATTTTTACTATATTAATTCTGCCAATCCATGAGCATGATAGGTCTTTCCATCTTCTGAGATCTTCTTCAATTTCTTTCTTCAGAGACTGGAAGTTCTTGTCATACAGATCTTTCACTGTCTTGGTTAAAGTCACACCATGGTATTATGTATTATTTGGGAGTAGTATGAAGGGTATCATTCCCTAATTTCTTTCTCAGCCTGTTTATCCTTTGAGTAGAGGATCGCTACTGATATCTTTGAGTTAATTTTATACCCAGCCACTTTGCGCATTATCAGGCTTAGTAGTTTTCTGGTGGAACTCTTGTCATCACTTAAGTATACTATGATATCATCTGCAAATAGTGATATTTTGATTCTTACTTTCCACTTTGTATCTCTTTGACCTTCTTTTGTTGTCTGATTATTCTGGCTTAGACTTTGAAAACTATATTTATTATTAAATAGCAAGAGAGTGGGTAGCTTTGTCTATTCCCTGATTTTAGTGGGACTGTTTAACATTTGTCTACATTTAGTTTGATGTTCTCTGTGGTTTCCTGTACATTTCTTTTACTGTGTTTAGGTTTGGGCCTTGAATTCCTGATCTTTCAGTACTTTTATTATGCAAGGGTGTTGAATTTTGTCAATTCCTTTCTCAGCATCTAATGAAATGATCATGTAGTGTTTATCTTTGAGTATTTTTATGAAGTGGATTTTGTCAATGGATTTCCATTTATTGAACCATCCCTCTATTCCTGGGATGAAGTCTACTTCCTCGTGATGGATGATCATTTTGATGTGTTCTTGGATCTGGTTGCTAGAGTTTTATTGAGTACTTTTGTGTTGATATTCATTAGGGAATTTGGTCTATAATTCTCTTTCATTGTTGGGTCTTTTGGTGGTATAAGTAATTGTGGCTTCATAGAAGATATTGGTGTGCTTTGTTTGTTTCTATTTTGTGGAATAGTTTGGAGAATATTGGTATGAGGTCTTCTATGAAGGTCTGATAGAATTCTGCATTAAACCCATCTTGTGGTGGGCTCTTTTTGATTCGCAGACAATTAATCACTGGTTGTACTTCTTTAGGAGTTATGGGGTAATTTAGATGGTTTATCTGTTCATGGTTTAATTTTGGTACCTAATATTTGTCTAGAAAACTGTCCATTTCCTCCAGATTTTTAAGTTTTTTTGAATATAGGCTTTTTTTAGTAGGACCTGATGATTTTTTTAATTTCCTCAGATTCTGTTGTTATGTCTCCCTTTTCATTTCTGATTTTGTTAATTTGGACACACTCTCTGTGCCCTCTGGTTAGTCTGTCTAAGGGATTATCTATCTTGTTGATTTTCTCAGAGAACCAGCTCTTGGTTTTGTTGATTCTTTGTATAGACCTTTTTCCTTTCTACTTGGTTGATTTCAGCCCTGAGTTTGATTATTTCCTACTCCTCTTGGGTGCATTTGCTTCATTTTGTTTTAGAGCTTTTATGTGTGCTGTCAAGGAACTGATGTATGCTCTCCCCTGTCTTTTTCTTTTTTGCAGTCACTCACAGTTTTGAGTTTTCTTCTTCACACAGCTTTTGTCGTGTCCCATAAGTTTGGATATGTTTTACCTTCATTTTCATTAAACTCTAAGAAGTCTTTTAATTTCTTCATTTTTTTCCTTGACTAAGTTATAAGTGAGTAGAGCGTTGTTCAACTTCCACGTATATGTGGGCATTCTTTCGTTATTGTTGTTATTGCAGATCAGCCTTAGTCTGTGGGAATTTGATGGAATGCATGGGACTATTTCTATCTTCCTGTATCTGTTCAGGCCTGTTCAGTGACTGATTATATGGTTAATTTTGGAAAAGGTTCCATGAGGTTCTGAGAAGAAGGTATAACCTTTTTTTTTAGGATGGAATGTTCTATAAATATCTGGTAAATACATTTGTTTCATAACTTCTGTTAGTTTCTCTACATCTCTGTTGGATTTCTGTTTCCATGATCGGTTATATGGTTCATTTTTGAGAAGATACCATGAGGTGCTGAGAAGTAGGTGTATCCTTTTGTTTTAGGATGAAATGGTTCTATTAATATCTGTTAAGTACATTTGGATCATAACTTCTGTTAATTTCTCTATGTCTCTGTTTAATTTCTATTTCCATGGTCTGTCCATTGATGAGAGAGCGGTGTTGAAACCTCCTACTATTATTGTGTGAGGTACAAGGTGTGATTTGACCTTTAGTAAGGTTTCTTTTATGAATGTATATGCCCTTGCATTTGGAGCATAGATATTTAGGATGGAGAGTTCATCTTGGTGGACTTTTCCTTTGATGAATATGACGTTTTCTTTCTTATCTTTTTTAATGACTTTTGGTTTATTCAACATTAGAATGGCTACTCTCACTGGCTTCCTTGGACCATTTGCTTGGAAAGTCGTTTTCCAGTCTTTTACTCTGGGGTAGGGTCAATATTTGTCTCTTAGATGTGTTTCCTATGGAGCAAAATGCTGGGTACTCTTTACGTATCCAATCTGTCAGTCTGTATCTTTTTATTGGAGAATTGAGTCCATTGTTGTTGAGAGATATTAAGGAATAGTGATTGTTGCTTTCTGTTATTTTTGTATTTAGAGGTGGTATTATGTTTGTGTGTTTCTCTTCTTTATTTTGGTTGCAAAGAGATTAACTTTCTTGCTTTTTCTTGGGTGTGGTTTCCCTCCTTGTGTTGGGCTTTTACACCTAATATCCTTTGTAGGGCTGTATTTGTAGAAAGAGATTTTGTAAATTTTGTTTTGTCATGGAATATCTTGGATTCTTCTTCTATGTTAATTGAGAGTTTTGCTGGATATAATAGCCTGGGCTCACAGTTGAGTTCTCCTAGGTTCTGTATGACATCTGTCCAGGAACTTCTGTCTTTCATAATCTCTGGTGAGTAGACCAGTGTAATTCTTACAGGTCTTCCTTCATATGTTACTTGACCTTTTCCCCTTACTTCTTTGAAATTTCTTCCATTGTTTTCTGCATTTGGTGTTTTGACTTTTATGTGACAGGAGAAATTTCTTTTCTGTTCCAGTCTATTTGGAGTTCTGTATGTTTCTTGTATGTTTATGTGCATCTCTTTCTTTAGGTTAGGGAAATTTTCTTCTATAATATGTTGAAGATATGTACTGGCCCTTTAAGTTGGGAGTCTTCCCTCTCTTCTATACCTATTTTCCTAAGATTTGATCTCTCATTCTTCCCTGGATTTCCTGTATGTTTTGGGCTGAGAACTTTCTGCTTTTTCCATTGTCTTTGATGGTTGTTCTGATGTTTTCTATGGTGTCTTCTGCCCCTGAGATTCTATCTTCTCTTTCTTGTATTCTGTTGGTGAATCTCACATCTACGACTCCTAATCTCTTCCCTAGATCTTCTCTCTCCAGGGTTGTCTCTCTTTGTGCTTTCTTTATTGTTTCTATTTACATTTTTCACTCATGGATGGTTTTGTTTAACTCCTTCTACTGCTTGGTTGTGTTTTCCTGTAATTCTTTAAGGGATTTTTGTGTTTCCTCTGTAAGGGCTTGTACTTGTTTACCTGTGTTGTCCTGTGTTTCCTTAAGGGAGTTATTTATGACCTTCTTTAAGTCCCTCATCGTCATTTTAAAATGGGGTTTTAAATCTAAATCTTGCCGTTCCGGTGTGTTTGGATATCCAATATTTCCTTTGATGGGAGAACTGGACTCTGATGATGCCAAGTAGTCTTAGATTCTGTTGTTTGTCTTCCTGTGCTTGCCTCTCAACATCAAGTTGTCTCTCGTGTTAGCTTGTCTTGCTGTTTCTGCCTGTGGCTTGATTCTCCTGTAGGCCTGTGTGTCAGCACTCCTGTGGACCTGTTTTCCTGTTTGCTTTCAGCCAGTTCCAAAAACAGAGTGTTCTGTTCTCAGGGTGGTAGTTGCTGCTGGCAGCTGGTTTTCAGCTCTCAGGGAGGGCAGGAACTAGAAGGGTCCTGTCCTTCACTGCTCCTAGGTCCCTGTGTTCAGAGGGCAAAGATGACACTAGGTGTTTTCCACTTGGGGCTGGAATGGTGTCAGAGAGTATTCTCCTCAATTTCTCCCATTAGAAACTTTGTAACTAATTGATAGATTGGACAATGATGTTTAAGGCTCTTTAAATATTTGAGTGTTCTTCCACTATGAATCATTTTGGAGGACAATTATATTTTATGACTATTAAATATGAATTATATTTTATGAATACTTACTTCTATCAAATTTATAAACTAGTATGAACAGAGTAATTTCAAAACTAATATTTTTATTAATGCTTTGGCAATTTTAGATTATATATGTTAATCACTCATTCTGTATGCCCCTGGTTCTTCTCAACCTCTGGGTCATGACCTCTTGACAGGGGTAACCAAAGACCATGGGAAAATACTTTTATTTCAATACATAAAATGCACAGAGCTCATTTTACATTACAATATATAAAATATCCAAATTATAATCATGAATTAGAAATAAAAGTAACTTTATGGTCAGCAGTTACCTCAATGGGAATAATTATATTAAAGTGTCACAATATTAGGAAGTTTAGAATTGAGACCCTTTCCATCCATAGACTTGTACCCCTTCCAGTTTTCAACTGTACCCAGAGCAGAGCCTAAGCTCTGGATCCCCACCCACTGAGTCCACACGTAGAAGCAGCTTGACCCCGAAGAAGTTCTAATGTATCCAGGATCACAGAATGACAGGATCACAGGCTAACAGGCTTGCAGTAGGGACAGGCTCCAGTAAGAGAGAGACAGTTGGACCAATTAAACCCAGAGATAACCAGATGGCAGCACTCAAGCACAAGAACATAAGCAACAGAAACTGGTAAGACTTGGCAACATCAGAACCCAGTTCTCCCATCACAGCAAGCCCTGCACACCCCACACACCTAAAGGATCCAGATCTACATGCTCATCCTTGTCTACTCCACACACCATTTGTGAGTTAACTGCATACTTTTCAACCCAATTGTTCACCCTTTTTACTCTTGAATAATATTGTAAGCATAGCTAAAGCGAAGAGCATTAACAATGTGATACTCCAAACAGTAATGACTTTGGAATACTTTCCTCCACTAAATAAACCTGTCAACTATTTTTAAACTCCATATCAATGAGATTTTCAGGTACGCATCCTAATTCTAGGATGGAATCTAATGTGTATGGCCTCAGGCCAACTCTGTAGAAGAGTAGTTTATTCCACTTGAAAGCTCGTGATCTGCATTTAGATAAATGACCATTCTGGTCTTCTGAACTCGTGCATGAGTGGTTCCTTAGTCCAGCCTCATTATGAACCATTTGTAAACCACAGTTCCCATGTTTCCCAATGCCCACAAAACATGTTTCTACATCTACAAAGCACATGGGCAGTTTCATAGCAGAAGTTCCTTTTTAATCACTTTCCTCACTGCTGAGATGACTGCTCACAAGTCAGTTTGATATAGAAAAATGATATTGGCTCAGCTTTCAGAGAACCTGTAGTCTATCATGACAGGAAAGACCTGAAGGGGGTCTTCTGTCTTTGCAGCAGCAACACAAAGCCTTGTCTAGCTACTGCTTCTTTTAATTGCAGGAGGTAGTTTATGAACACTCAGACTCTGCATCATGAGTTTGGGACATGAGGGTCATTCACAGAGGTCTGTAGTGAACGTCATGTGCTGAATAACTAGTGTTTTCAAGCAAGCAACGAAGAAAGAGAAATCGCATAATTCATAGTAATTACACACTTTTGAGATCAGGAAAAATTCTGGTTTTCTGTATTTAAAATGCATAGTTTACACTGGGGGATGGAACTCACTCCATGTGTGTATGCTTTCTATGTGTGAAAGTTTGAAACCCACTGAGACGAAAAACAAAATGCCTATTGGTTCAAATTACCTCTAACCTTTATGGAAAGGGCCACACAAAGAGTTATACAGTTTCGAATTTCTATTGTTCAAATTTGTCAGAATTCCTGTAATCATTCACATGTTGTTTTCAGAAACTAGTTTGGTATTTTCAAATGTAGCCAGTTATACACAATCATTCTAAAATGTATTTTTAGGCTTACACTTGAAAATTCAGAATTAAAAGTTGCAATAAAGGTCCAAGCAAAGTAAAATGGACAGCTTCCAAGAACCCCAGTAAGTACACATTTATGAAGTCCATTATTTATTAATTTCTGGAAGACTCAAAGAAATCTTTGTCCAGCAGCAGCATATATCCACAATTTAGGAATTATGAATATTCTCCCCATTCAAATATTTGATATATCCATAATGTTACTCTTTTTAGCTGTCTTCAGAGTCCATTTAATTCTCTGTCCATGTAGCAGTACACTACTAGTGGTTTCTGTACTAAGGATGTGATCTATTTAGTCATAGGTTCTTGGCTCTGACAATGGTTCCAGGTTTGGGTTTCACATAGAGAATGAGCCTTACATCCAAGTAGAAAATGGTTGAATATTTTCATGATATCCAAGAGTCTTATTAACCACCAGGAATGTCTTGGAATGCTAGTCATAGGTGCAGGCACAGGGTTCACATCGGCGTTACATTGGTGATTTCTTTTCTCCTGTAGCCAAATGCATTGCAGCTCCTAGCACTTGAAAGCTAGCTACTGGGGATGTTACTGATTTCCTCTCTCCCTGCCTATCTAATCAGGCTTCAAATGTTTTCGCCTGTGGAGAAGATGTGTGTGTGTGTGTGTGTGTGTGTGTGTGTGTGTGTGTGTGTGTGTGTGTGTGTGTGTGTGTTGGCTTGAAATGGAGGCACATTCACTTAATTAAGATCATAGGTGAAAATTGTAAGTTTGCTATCTTTTGAATATGACATGTCACCCACAAGATCATGTGTTAGAACTCTGGGTCTCTGGGTAGCGGCAATCTTTGTGGAGACTGTGGAGGCTTGGGAGACAGGGCCTTTCAAGAGACAGAGTTACTGCAGGAAGGAGAGAGAGACCTTGAAGATTAATTATCTTTACCCTGTGCCCCTGCCTACATGCAGGCACACATGTCATTTAGAAATTCAGAGGTACAGCTTTGAGGAGTCTTTTCATGAAGCTTCTGACATTTAAAACAGTCAGTATAGAATTAGTATTTTTAAAATGACTTTTGTTTATTTTAACGTGTATGCCAAGAACCTATGTGAAGGTCAGAGAACAACCTGTGAAATTAGCTCTTTCCTGTCACCATGTGGGATCTGGGAATTGAACTCAGTTTATCCTGCATGTTGGTAAGTACCTTCACTCACTGAACCATTTCTTTGTCGTAAGTTACTATTTCTTAAAATCTTTCTAGGGCAAACATATTGGCATGCATTTTTCAAAGTGTATCTTTACTAGTTTTAATGGGTGAAAACTGGCTAGGTAAACAAGCCAGTTTGATAATTCTGGAGAAGGATTGCAAGACTGAGAGATCTTCAGATCCCAGGTGTGGTGGGGCAACCCTGGGCAAGGATTTCCCTGGACTAGCACTTTGGAATCAACACGCAATTGGCTCTCTAGAATTGACAGTTGCTTGAATGTATCATGAAGGAATCTGGACCCAACTCCTCTGAAATCTTCCCAAACTGATATTTAAGCATTAACTGACCGTCTCGTTAATTACCCTGCTTGTTCCCAGTTCAGAGGCTTTGCCAGGAACAGGTAAAACAATGTCCATTATGTGTTTTCTGTCGAACAGTGTGTAAAAGAACTGTTTCTTTCCATGAGTACGACTAGGAGTGAATCGTGGATCAGAACAGATTTCTGGGCATATCCTGGTACCAAGGGCGTGGTTAACTTAGCTTTTTTTTTTTTTTTCTTGGTTGTTTTGAAGTTTCACTTTACATTGAGTGTTTTTTGATTGTTTGTTTGTTTGTTTTTTCTTTTTTTTTCCCGAGCTGAGGACTGAACCCAAGCGCTCTACCACTGAGCTAAATCCTCTAACCCTACATTGAGTTTTTGAACTGCAGTTAAGTAGCCACGAATAAGACTTTGTTGTTAATGTTATTTTTAAATGGCTGTGATAATTTCAAAACAGATATCTTAGGGTCCCCAGATAGAGTCACAAAGAGTATCCTCGTTTTGAACTTGCAGAGATAGTTATGTTTGGATGAGATGGGAGAACAAGGAATTCAAACAGGTAATGACTTGTTTGGTTTTGATTCTGGGTCACTCTAACAGTCACGTGAACGATGAGATGTGGACTGAAGTGAGTTTGTGTGGGGCACAATTCCCAACATGGAGCAGCTGGGTATGCTGCATGGTGAGATGTGGGAATCCTAGTGATTGCTAGGCAGACGTGGGCATCCATGTGTTCTCGTGTGTGTGTTTGTGTGTGTGTGTGTGTGTGTGCACGCGCACGCGCTTGTGTGTACATGTGTGACATGCTAGGCAGCCAGCTTAGTCCAAAACCTGAGATCCAGGCCAGGGATAGATCCTGTCTCAAAAAACCAAGGTGCATGGCACCAGGGGAATGATGCTGGAGAACTGGAGATTGACCTCTAACTTCCACATGCATGTATACCCCAATCTATGTGCACATATATGTACCTTTGTTCTTGCACGTGGGTGCCCACACACACACACACACACACACACACACACACACACACAGACACACACACACCATACACAGAAGCAGTAATAATAATAATTTTAAAAAGCAGCTCAAAGAGAGAAATATACCAGTAGAGTCTTAAGCATTCTGGAGCTGCTGGTGAATGGTTGACACAGAAAACTCAATGAATCGTGGAACAGGTGAGTCTGAAGTGCTGATGAGGTTCCAGTCAGAGAGGGCAACCTCATAGATATCTAGAGGATGGACTGGTCAGGAGAAGAGGGTGGTAATAGACAAATGACCCTTCACATACAGACAGAGTGCACTTGGAAGGTTAAGTGCTTGTCCTTCCTCCTACTCAGCACATCTTGTGCCTGTTCCTTGACCACCTTTGCCCACATTCCCCAGTCCTGGCAGCCCTTACCCTCAGTGACTCTGCCTGTCTGCAGCTCCTGGAGTGAAGGGTTCTGTTGTTTGTCTCAGCATCTCCAGCATCTGGAACTCATTTCAGAAAGCCAGAGAGTGCTCAGGGAACAGAAATGGATGATGGGCTAACAAAAGATGGGAGCTAATGACCATGCTGGAGTCCATACAAAGTAGGCATTAGGGGATAGCTCAGTCAGGAAAGTGCTTTTTGTCCAAGCGTCTCCACCCATACCTTGGGCTGGAGAAATGGCTCAGTGGCTAAGAGCACTGACTGCTCTTCTAGAGGTCCTGAGTTTAATTCCCAGCAGCCATATGGTGGCCACAACCATCTTTAATAGGATCCGATGCCCTCTTGTAGTGTGTGTCTGAAGACAGCTGCAGTATACTCATATAAATAAAAATAAATCTTTAAAAAGGAAGACCCATAACTTACGTAAAAATGCTGGGCATGGTGGCATACACTTGTTATTTACACACTGGGGAGGCAGAGATAGGAAGATCTGTTGGGCTTACTGACCAGCTAGCCTGGCCAAATTCATGAGCTCCAGGCCAATGAGGAACCCTGTCTCAAAGAATGTGAATGATTTGTGTTTGTGCACCTGACACCTAAGGGTGTCCTCCTGTCTCTACATGCATGTGTGTGTGTGCAAAACACCCCTTCCCAGAAATGCATACACATTTAAAATATGAGGCACCCTTTGGAGGCAACCACAGTTTACATCATTCTTTAATTTTGTGTCGCCCATTATTACAGTTATAAAAACCTTTCCTTATTCATTAGAAAAACATACAGGATTAGAGAATCATACAGGAGATGAAGATGTAGACAGATTCAAAAGGCTAGCACCAAGGAGTACAGACGCCATCCCCATGGAAGCAAGACTTTCAGAAGCTTTGCCTTCCTGGGCTGAAATGTCTTCTGTACGTTCCCAGGGGGTGCTGCAGAGAACAGTGGTCATGGATGGTCACACAAAGGGGAAGATCCTTTGTAACCTCCAAGAGAGCTGGGCAACTCGATCATCTCATTTCCAGTTGCATCACTGGCCACTCCAGGCCCTTCAGTACATGTGATCACCCAGAGATTCCCCTGCCAGACATAGCTCTTACAGCCATATCCCTCTACAGCTACAGGAGGGAAGGAACAGGCCCTACTCCACCACGGTCCTTCAGGTCTTGGGAACCCACAGGTGCTCCACCCACTGATGATGAGGCTTCAGTAGCCCCAGCACTCAGCCCAGCATCTTGGCTTTGATTCTCTCTAAACACAGTAAAGGAAGACTCACCCCTCCTTGCCCATTCCTAACCAAGTGCCCATGAGTCCCAAGGTGGGGTTCAAGTCCCAGGCAGGTGATGGGACAGCACACCTATCTCTCAGTGTGCCTCCAGCTTTGGTCTAGAGCAGACTGGTTTGGCATTGCTAGGTCCATGGCATTGTTGTTTCTTTGTGTACACATGACAACATGAAGCAGAGGTTTGCTGTCATCTCAGAGAGGGCAATACTGTTTGCTGGTGGAGGAAGATGATTTGATATGTGCATAGAGCCTGCTCTGAACAAGTGCCACAGACAGCAATACCATGGCTTCAAAGGGGAGGGAAATTATAAAGCAGGGACAATAGGGTTGATTTTTTTTTTAAAAAAAAAAAGAGGTGGGTGAAAGTCTTTGCTCAAACCAAATGAGATCTGCTTAGCTGCACACAAAGAAGAGACCAGAAGAAAAAAAACTGTTCAGCCTCGGTTACTAACCCTGTCTTTAGAAGCATGCATTTCTGTAAGGTACATGATTGAAAGGCAGGTGAGGCTAAGACTGCTTCATCAGGGCATCCTTGCCTGATGAACTGGGAGAAGAAGAGACCTAGTAGACAGGACAGTACTCTCAGTCCCCGGGAGGAGGAAAGTCCATCAGTGGTGATAGATGAGTCCCAGGTCACTGTGCTGGGCACATCCTGGTGACAGTAGCCTCAGTCTTAGCCATGCCAGTGTTATATGGCCTTTGTCTGCCAAGTCACAGAGAAAATACATGCTTTCTCTTTCTGTCTTAGTGTGGTCGGCTTGGAAGCCTTAGAAGGCACCCAACCAAGCCAGACTCTCTGTCCTCCAGCAGGGGGCAGCACTACATAAGATTATTGTTTGAGATGGCCAGGTTTCCAGTATTATTACTGAGTATTATTACAGATTACAGTATTACTCCAGTAGGTGGCTGCGTTGTACAGAGGTTTTTTGTTTGTTTGTTCTTAGAGGCACAGGTTGGACATCCCAGCAGAGTCCTGAGCCCTAACTAGTTAAAAGCTCACGGTGCTAATATTGCAGGCTGTGTTTTTGTCTGCCCTTCTGCTGTGGGTCCCCGGACTGTGTAATCTGTCTCTGTGCATATGGCTGTCCAGTGTGGCTTTGGGACCTTCCCTTTCATTTGATTCTTCTCTACTGCACACAAATAAAATGTATATTATATATGACCTCATTATAGACCTTTATAGGGGGAAACTTTGCTAAAAGAAAAATGCCTTTGGAAACATAGTTAAGCAGATCTTGACATTTTAATAGGAAAACAACCTCATTCCCAAGCAGCTCACCTTAATACGGGTGTCCAGGACCAAAAGTTTTTAAGGATTAATGATGATGGGGTGGAGAAATGGCTCATTGGTTAAGATCTCATACTACTTTTGTTGAGGACATGCTCAGTTCCCAACTCCCATGTCTACCAACTCCAGCTACAGGGGTTCCAACACCTAAGGTCTCTACAAACACCTATACTCATGGGCACACATCATGCACAGATATGTAACTAAAAATGATCAGATATTTAAAACATGATGACCAAGCTTTCAGTAATTATTTAATCAGTTTAACATACAGTAACCTCCTTCTCCCTTGTCTCACCTTTGTGACGTTCCAGGGTATTTATGCTTCTGTAGACATCACTGACTATAAGCTACCTTTCAATAAACTGACTTTGTACTGTAGCTGAGAATAATCCTTGGCTTTCTTTGGGCAACCCAGATCCAAGCCATCTTACATTTACAGTCAGAGTTAACTTGAAGAAATCTCTCAGTTCATCTCTCTGATGATTCTGTGCCCCTGTGAGTTAAAAATTCTCACAGAGTAAAATGCTGGGGCCACATGCATTGGGACGAGCACACATGGCTTGCATGACATTTTGTTTTCTTCTTGAGGCAGGGGCTCATATATCGAAGGCTGACCTCACACTCACTTTGTTGCTAATGATAACTTTGAATTTCTGATCCTCTATTTCTGCCCACAAGTGCTTGAGTCATAGACATGTATCATCACATTGGTACATGCTGGGAACAAACACAGGCCTTTTGGCATGCTGGGCAAGGACTCTACCAACTGTGCGACATTCCAGACCAACCTTGACGTTATCTCTTAGAGATTTACTGTGTGTGTGTGTGTGTGTGTGTGTGTGTGTGTGTGTGTGTGTGTGTGTGTGTGTGTGTTTAGCTAGTGTTACAGGCAGTCGTGACTCACCCCATGTGAGGACTTGGAACTTATCTTAAAAGCAGCAAGAGTTCTTAAGTGCTGAGCCATCCCTCTAGCCCTGCTAGACAGTTTCAATCCAATGCTAGAAATGCAAGTTCAGTGAACACTTACAAGCACAGCTGTGTTCTGGAGATGCACCTTGACCAGTTCAGATTCAAGACTGAAGCGATGTGACAGTGATGGTTGAGATGATCAGCTGCCCCAGGCCAGTCATGAACAGTACTCAGTCTGGAAATGTCTGCTGTATGGAACTTGTGTTGGCTGGGTATGGTAGCACATCCCTCCACCCCCTACTCAAGAGGTGAGCTTAGGAGGGTCATAAGTTCAAGAACAGCCTCAGCTACCTACCAAGTTTGAGGAGACTCTGGGCTATGTGAAACCTTATATACCTAATATCCTTGAATCAGTTGTTTCTATAAGAGTATTTTTCATCTTAGTTCCTGGTTTAAAATCAGTAGCATTAGGAAGATTTTTAGTTTTTGGGTTTTTTTTTCTAGTATGTTCGACAGGAGAGCGTTGGAAGCCATCATTTTAGCTGCTGTGTCCAAACCATAGAGTCTGTCCCAATGCGTTAGGTAGAGCAGAGTTTCTACTGAACTGTGGACATAGGTAGAGAGGCAGGAGCTAACTCATGCCCTTTCTACCTGGGCCTTCTGCTGTGCCTCTGCCCTTGCCCCTTCCAGGAAGACGAGTGTTTAGGAACAAGGGTATCTTTCTATCTTCTTACCAGAGACAAAGAGTAGGATTCCTCCTCTCCCTTCTTTTCTGTGTGGGGGAATGGCAGGCTCAGAGGTAGAAGGAACAGGATAGAGGTTCCCCTACTCCAGTGCCTCTGGGGTGGCCACAAATTGGGCTTTGGTAGAGATGGAAATGAAGGGGCTTTCTTGAACCATCTGGCTAGACAGTGTCAACAAGATATAGGTCAGCCTGGAAGATGTTCCTTTCATCCTCTGGGAGCTATGGGGTACATTGGAATGGTAGGGCTGGCATTTCCTAAGGCTCCATCATCCCTCTATCTCTGAGCCTCACCTCCTGAGTTCCTTCATACACAGTGATTTCCAGCACCCCTCTCATTTCCCTGCATTTGTTTCTGCTCTAAGAAGTAAGAGCTAAACCAGATATGGTGGTCCAGCACCTGGAAGGCAGAGGCAGTCCATCAGAAATTCAGGGTCATCCTCTGCTACAGAGTGAGTGTGAAAGCATCTTGAGCTAGGAGACCCTGTGAAAACAGCCAGATCATGCCATGGACAGCTTAATGAGAAAGTAGGCAACCAATCACATCTGGGAAATGTTTAGAGCCCACCCCCACATTCTGCTGGGAGCCTAGATCATTGATGCTCACAACATCTGACTTTCCTATGAAGCTATTAATAAAAATATCTGTGTTTAGCGGCTGGAGAGATGGGCTCTGCAGTTAAGTACACCAGCTCCTCTTGCAGAGCAAGAGTTTCCAGAGTCCACCAGGAGATGGATAAGCAAACTCTGTAACTCCAGTTCTAGGTTTATCTGTCACCCTCTTCTGACCACTGCAGGCACCATGCATTTATACCAACAAATCTGAAAAAAACATTGAAACATCTGCATTTGGTCATCAGCTGCCACCTAAATATTTCTGGCAATAAAATAAGGTGGACATTGATTTTACTAACAGTGAACCAGAAGTGATAGGCAAGTCTCACTGTACACGAGGCATTTGGTAGTGCTTTCTCCATTTCTATTTTGTAGAATGGTTTGGAGAGTATTGGTATGAGGTCTTCTATTAAGGTCTGATAGAATTCTGCATTAAACCCATCTTGTGGTGGGCTCTTTTTGATTCACAGACTTTTAATAACTGGTTCTAATTCTTTAGGAGTTATGAGGTAATTTTGATGGTTTATCTGTTCCTTGTTTATCTTTGGTACTTGGTATTTGTCTAGAAAACTGTCCATTTCCTCCAGATTTTTTAGTTTTGTTAAATTTGGCCTTTCTTTTTTTTTTTTCTTTTGTAGTAGAATCAAAGATGGGGGGGAGTATAGAAAGGAGGCAAAAGAAGGAAATAAATAATTTAGGTTAAATAAAAGTGGCAAGAAACCATTAGCCAGAAAAAGAATTTTAAGATGGGGAAGAGAAAATATCAAAAGGTAAAAATAGAAAGTACTATGTTGTCAAATACAGAGTAGTCAGTCTTGAACAAATATATACACAAGCAACAAATATGGGCTCTGCAGGTATATTTATATTTATTTGTGGATACACAAGATATGTAAAAATATATAACAAATTTAAGCACATAGAGGAGTCCATCAACTTAAGAGTGAAGGCATGAGAAATGTTTGATATAGGATAGCTGGGAGAGGATGGAGAGGAGGTACAAAAGAGGGAGGTGATGTCACTGTTTCAATTAAAACATTAAAATATTAGATAAATACAAATGTATGAACAAAATTATATACAAATAAGAGGAATAAAAGGCAAACCTTACAAGCTTCAATTAAAAACACAAAGAAAAAAAGCCACAAGAAAACTATATCTCGGAGCATCTTCCTTTCATCTGCCCTCATAGTGGAAGGAGCAGGATGTTGGAGACCCTTTTGTTATACATGGATTTTAGTCCAGGTGAGTCCCAAATGGTCCAAGGGTCCACTCATCAGACCACTCATTGTGTCCAGTCCGTTGTCCAGCAGGATCAAAAGTCCTTGTCTGCCTGGACTGCATAAAGAAAACTGGAGTCAAACAAGAGAAAGAAAAAAATATTCATCATTAGAAAACCCTGGTAGGTTTTTTGCAATGGGACTTAGGTTTATGTTCACTGGCCAAGAAATAGACAGACATGACTGTAAAATTTAGACAGTCCATAGTTGGAAAAGTCTAGATAGATCTATAAAGAGTTAATGTGTGCATGATACATACATTACCTCAGAGTTACCGCTCTCTCTCTTTCTCTCTCCCTCTCTCTCTCTCTCTCTCTCTCTCTGTGTGTGTGTGTGTGTGTGTGTATGTGTGTGTGTGCGCACGCGTGTGCATGTGTGTGTGTTTGTGTGTTTGTGTGTTGGTGTCTGTCTGTTTGTCCTCATACCTGGAGCCCAGGAATAATCATCAACTGCTTTTTTTACCTCAATATTGAGACAGAGTAATATGTCAGTAATCTCAGGCCATCAATCTGCCACACCTGCCTCTGTTAACCTCAAGGCCTAAGATGACACCATGATTCTTCCTTGTCTGATGTCCAGAGTCCTTTTGTTGCACTGTGACACTTTACCCAACATCCATCTCCCCAGATGCAGAGACCAGATCTGCCAGGTAAAAATATTTAGAATGTCCTTTTTCTGACAGGATTGCACTCAGCTTGGTACTTCCTCTTGCCTATGCTGGCCTTGAAGTTGTGTTACTTGACAGGGTGGAGTGGCTCAGAACTGAAACTTCTACAATGCAGAATCAGAGACAGGAAGAAGAGGATCGTGCTCAAGGTAATCTTTGGCTACAAGGTGGCCTGTTGGGATTTAAGAGACCTTGATGAAAACAGAAATGTTCACAGCATAGCATTACACTAAAGGAGGAACAGAGGCAGCAAGATCAAGAGGAAGACAAAGGTAGCCTGGGCTTTCATTGTATCCCGAGTGGTATTCTCTCTGAATTTTAGGTTTGACTGTGTGAACACTAAAAGCAGCATAGCAACACTATTCCAAAATAGAAAAAAAAATATGTCAGAAAAAAAATGAAAGTATGCTTAATTTACAAAAACATATCAGAAAGTAAGAACCAATTTCTTGTGTTTAATGTACGTGGAATATGTTCCCTTAGCATACACCTGTGACTCTGTTACAATTAAGAGTGATAAATTAAGGATTTTTATTGGAGTGGTTAGTGTTTTTCATCTGTTGGTTTTTAATTTTGTGAATCTATTTCCATCAATTGGGATTTTATATTTGATGTTTCTATTTTGTGTTTTCCACTTAAGGCCATCCTGAGGGGTACGTGGCTCTCTAGGAGTCCAGTATAAGAAATATCCATTGAGACCCACCTACATGGAAGTAGTTCATGTAAAAGTAAAGACAGACACACTGACAGAGATATAGACTCACCTGGGCTTCTACATGTCAGTGTATGGAGGACAAGGAATCATCAGGGTGTGAGGCCAACTCTTAAAACCTGGGCTGGCCAGGGTCTGTGAGAGGTTTTCCATGGTTTTGTCTGAGTAGCTAAGCTGGTTCAGTGCTAGAGGCCAGCAAAGAACCCCTTTAATGAACTTTCCCAGACTTGTGCGTTGTGGATTCAGATACACGAGTTCATATAGTGCTCTTCTTGCTCCAGAGTGGAATATAATATGCTTTCCAACTCAAATTAGAGAGAAAAGAGTGTCTGTCCTAAGAGAATTTCGTGTAGCTCAGGGGATAAAGCACATGAGAAATATGTATGTGATCCCAATGGTGGAGTACGATAGGGACATGCTGTTAAACTCAGCACATATCACTGCAGGATTACTATGCCAGGATCCTTGATGTCCTTTGAACAGATTAAGAGAGACATTGGGTCAGAGGGACCCTCCATGTCAGTCATATGGTATTCTGTACACCTCATGCTGTGGAAGATGTTGGTACAGTCTAGTTAAAAAGAACACAGGAGATGACATCTTAACAAATGTAACAGTAGGAGGGACAGGGAAAGCTTCCCAGAAGCTCTCACAAAGGAATTGCAAGGCTGTTTAACTGGGCATAAAAAAGCAGTGTGCAAATTCTCAGGTTAATGGAAGCAGCCTGGGTAGATTTATCCAGTGGAATGCACACTCCAGGTGGAGGCCTGAAGCTGGCATGAGGTAGGGCCACACCAGTTTGCTGCTCCATCATTAAGTTGTTCTTTTGACTCTGCTCATGACACCTGCCCCTCCTCCTTCGAGGAGGCTGTGACACTGGTAGGAATCCTGTTACACATTTGAAAGTTGGCCTTGAGGGAGCAAACATAGAGAGGTGAGTAATTACAGGGCAGAACTGGTGAGACAGAGGGCACAGCTGCCTTGGGAGTCACTCCACAGTATGGGTTTTGTAAGCTTTACCCTGAGTTGGGTCTGAGGACTCAAGCAATATAAACTGTGATATCTTTTGCAGGGCAGTAGGGGTGGGTGAGGGTCTGGTCAAAGTTTGACAGGAGGATTCCCTTCAGAGGAGACATACAGGCCTCATATTCAACCTGGGAACCCATTTTAGCTCAGGTCTGATGGGCTGACTAGGGAGACTTTTCTGAGAAGTCTACTTCATGATGAAGACCATGTTCTCTGCAAGAAACAGGAAGCAAAGAACAGCACAGTCCCACAGAACAACCTCTGATGTTTACCTATGCTAGAAGAGAGGGCAGAGGGCTACTGATCCACTGACACTTTTAGGGCACTGTGCTACTTCACCCTCCCTTCTGAGCCAGACCCAGTGAAAAGGCAGGCCTTCCGGCCTGGGGTTTACCTGGGGAGACCTTGCTGTGCTGTGCACAGCTCTTCCTCTGGAGAAGGGGCCTGCAAGCACACAGGCACCTGGGCGTCTGGCCTGGCTCCTCTGAGACTGTATAATTTTCAGCCAGGCCAACGCCCACCACTGGCTTAAAAGCCATGGAGCTGAGGCTGCTGTTCTTCAGGACTTGAAAAGAAAAAGACACAGAAAAGAGGCTCTTGGTGTCGTTGAGAAACAGAGAACTTCCTGTGCTTTCTATAGAGGGCCATAGCACCCCACTGGTTGTCTTAGGACTCTCTCCCCACTTGGGCATGCCCCCACCTCCCTCTCGTCCTGCTTTAATCAGTGTCTCTGATTCCCCTTATGACTCACGAAGCATCAGATCACCCTTCAGGGGTTTCTATGGACTTAATCTTTCTGAAGTTGCAGTTTGTCAAGTTTCTGTGTGCCTCAAGGACCATCATCATTTGTCACAAAGGACAAGAGGGAATATGGATGAAATGAATGAGGACATGCACCCACCTCGTCCTGTGGGTGACACAATGTTCTCCTCTCTTCCTGAGAGCCAAGTTATTGCGGGAGACTTGATTTTCCGATGGTGGTGGCAGACAGCAGCACAGGTTTCGAAGGCTTCTACTAATTGTCTTTTTAAACTCCTTCCAGTGGTGACGCCATCCCCGACGGGAAGCTGGGCAAGGAACTTGTGGCTGGCCACTACTGACGGTATCTTCATGAACCATGGCCTCTTCCTTGATGAAGGTGTTTTCGTCCACGAGTGTCTCTCTCTGCCAGGTATCTCCAGAGCAGCCTGCAAGGCTTATGCCCTTAGGTGTCTGCAGTGATGCACAGAAATCATGTGGCGGTATGAAGGAGGACACATTCCTGTCTGCTGTAGTGGAATAGGTGTATTGAAGTCGAGGTGACTGGATATGTTCAGTTAGACTACAAGACAACACAGTCTTGGAGTCTGAGAATGTCTTCCTGGTTTGCAGCCTGTTATCCTTGAATTCTTCAGCTATAGGACAGTCCAGGAGGTCGGGCTGGAGAGTGTTGGTCCTTGTTTGCTGGTAGCCCATAGCATGGCTTCTGACAACCTTCCTGGAATTCTTCCTATCCTCCTTCTCCCGCATATTGGATGAATGTGAGGACAAGGTGAAGGAGGAGAGAAGAGGTCCCTCTCTCTTAAGAAAACGAGGGAAGGAGTAAAGATCTTCTAGACCTGGCTCCACTTGGTGGTATGTGCAGACTTTCCTGAGTGGCTTGTGCTGTTGAATCAAGTGTGTTGCCAGCACCTCATTGATATTTTGGTCTATCAGAGACTCAGTGCTTTTCTCAGGTGTATGCCTCATGACTCTCATGGCTTTGATGATGCTAGGGCTTGGTGTTGCTGTGAACGTCTGTATGGATGTCGGTGGTGAGTAGGCCTGGCTGTCTTTGATCATGGGGCGCATCATAATTTGCTGGATGCTGGGCCTCCTGCTGGGATTTATCATCAGCATTTCCACTATAACATTGAAAATATCGTTGGCAACATGAGGCGGAATGCTGAAATTGGCTGAACTGATTTGTCTCCTCACCTCTGCAAATGACTTGCCTAGGAAAGGCAAGTGCCCAGTCACCATGAAGAAGAGGAGGACACCTACACTCCATACGTCAACTGGGCGGCCCTCATATTCCTCAGCTTCAAAGAATTCTGGCGCACAGTATGGCAGTGTGCCACAGAAATCAATCAGCTTCTGCCCAGGAAGTGTTTTAGCAGCGAGGCCAAAATCACAGAGCTTGGCATTCCCCCTTCCGTCTATCACAATGTTGTTGGCCTTTATGTCTCGGTGGACAATATTATTGTCATGGCAGAATTGTACTGCCTCTAATATCTGTCTAAACATTCTTCGGGCCTCCCACGATTTTAAATATCCACATTCCCGGATTCGGTCCAGTAGGTCTCCCTGAGAGGCATGCTCCATGACCAGGTGGGTGGCCTCTCTTGTCTGGACCACTTCGACCACCTTGATGATATGAGGGTGGCCCAGGGATTTTAGAATGTCAACTTCCCTGCTCATCACTGAGGAGCACTTCTCGGTGTTCTTGAGAACTTTTATAGCTACACAGGTGAGGGTTGGGATGTGGTATGCCATTTTTACCACTGAAAATCGTCCCCTTCCCAGGGTTCTTATGATCTTATAGTCAGTGGTAAAGTTCTCGATAGAGTCCCGGCTCTCTGGGTCCTGCTCCATGATCAGGCCCTCCTTTATTTGGCTAGAACGAAACTTGCAATGAGAAATAAAACAGACATTTAAAATCAGGCCCCAGAATATGTTGATACGCTCAAATTCCTACATTAAAGAGATGAGAAAAAAAGCTCAGAAAAACATCAGACAATCTAGCCATGTACTTTACGTACTTGGGAAGGGAAGAACAAGGACCAACTGCAAAGGAGCAGATGCAAAATATGACATAGATGTGGTTGTCATGGACCAACTGCAAACTGAGAGAATCCTAGACACTAAAAGCCACTAAATAGGAAAAGCTCACCATTCTCTCTCCTGATCTCAGCACGCACTTTGAGTAGAGGCATCTAGAATATCAGCATCAAGAGAAGGTGTAAAGAGAACATATCCCCGAAAACCCATACTATGCAGGATGGCGATCTGCATCTGATGTTCCCAAATTTGGCTACTCAGGCAGAGGACCTATAGGTGGTTCTCAGAACACAGGTGGCCCACAGCTACCCTAACCCCAGCTCCAGGGGTTACTACACCTCTGGACTCTAAGTGCACCTATACAGCACACTCACAGGTGGTATACACCACTTAAAATAGTGATACAAGTCTTTCTATATAATTTTATTACCATGAGCTGTCAGGTTAGCAACGGAATCACATTTCGGGGAAGTGGAACTATAGACAGGTATAGAGAGATTTTATTTTCTTATACAACTGAGTTATGCTATGTGAATATGTTATTGTATCAATCCTAGGGATGGTGTGAGAGACTCACAACCACCTGTAACTCCAGACCCAGAAAACCTGATTCCTTCTTCTGACCTCCACAGAATGCATCTGGGATATGGTATTCAAGGCATGTGTGGATGCAAAACTGTCATACATATGAAGTGAAAAAATAGAATACTCTAACATAGCAAACATAATTTAATAAAACGTGAAATAGAAGATAATAAAAAACTGGAAATGTAAATGCATAACAAGCCAGCAAATACAGAAACCAAAGTCAAAAAGAGCAAGTTGAAGTGTCCAAAGTTGGAGAAACTCACTATGTCAGGGTCCAACAGCTCCTGAATGTCCAAGTCTAATTTCTGTGTCTTCAAACTCTAATTTCTGTCCAGCCAAGCAACAGCTTCTGTACCTGTAAGGACAGAATGCAGCCTCAATCAGAGCTGTAAGTAGGCAGTGTCCATCCATTGTCACAGGGTTCCTTGGGGGGTCAGAGCAAAGAGCAGCCCACACTGTGGCTAGGCACGGCCCATTGCTTCCCCTCTGCTTCTGTCTCCATGGACAGGAAGGCTCGTCTTGGTCATTGGAGCACTAGAGGGCAGGTTTGACTCAAGAGTCTGTCCCCAATGTTACCCAGTGACCCATTTCTTCCTCCTTGTACCCCTGCCCAAGGACCATAATTAACCCCAAATTGCACCACCTAGTGGGAACAATGTTCAAACACTTAACACTCCATCTTTAACAAGGACACTTTTGTCATTAATAATCAAACAAGGAATCCTGAGAATGACAATGGACGCCAGAGCTTTGGCACTCCAGTTTTTTATGGATTCTGATATTCAATGGCAAGTTGATGGACATTGTCTTGCTTTTCACATGGACCCCAGACTTCATAAGTTTGTAATAATTCATGTCCATATTCAATGTATTCTATTTACTTTTTAAACTCCGACAAGTGGTTGCTAAAGGATTGTAAGTCCTGACTACCTTGATTGTTGTGACAAAATGCTATTATTCATTGCACCCCTGGGCATGAGACTACCATTTGTGGGGCTGAGAGGAATATGACACCATTAATCCCATATTGCCCTCAGGCTTGAGACTTCTGACCAAAGCTCAAGATCTAGAAACAGTGAGCTGATATGTTCCAAATGATCAAGTAAACACCCTTAAGCCAGGAACCTATAAACAACTGATGTAGTAGATGGTGCCTTGTTCTGGAACTCTGGGTCCTTCTGCTCTCAAACAAAATGCCTTGTGTTTGACCTTCAAAACAACAGAAGTTGATTACTTGTGCATCAGGATGTTAGCAAGACAAAGACAAGTACCCAACAAATTAATTATGTACCAAGGCTGCTTTCTAAATCTAAGTGACCCTGTGTACGTATTCCCAGAGGGTCAAGAAAAAGTATGAGATCAGTCTATTTTTGGTGAAGGTGACATGTTGTGCCCTGTAGCATTTTCTTGTATATCCACATCTTACTGCTGTTGAATTGGGGTTGAAGGTTGAAGTAGGAATTGGCACAAAACAGTCACATAGGAAAAATCTAGTCATGGGTAAGCTACCTGAACTCAGAGTGATGAGAGTCCCTCAGGGTCCTCTGACAGACATAGGACAAAGTTAAAGTCAGGATAGTCTCATAAAGATGAGCCCATGTTAATTATGAAAGTGGAGGAAGAAGATCATCACTTCAAGTAATCTTTGGATACTCAGAAATGATGATTCCAGCCTGTGCTCCAGGAGAGTCTGTCTCATGGAACAAAAACACATGTGAAATGAAAGAAAGAAGTGTCTGCTATGTATTTTTGCTTGATCTATGTTCCCAAAGCTCTAAAGAGTAACTTTAGACCCATTGGGCTTACACATGAGATTATGACCTTAATGACAGAGGTGCAAGGGCTGTTGTGAGCCATTTGCATGTGTTTGAATGTATGCTGCTATCCCCTCTCACCACAACTCATCAGTATTACACATTAAAGGAATCTGACAGGATTCACTAAGAACCAACTCCATGACAGATGCCAAAGGAAATGGACTGCAGTTTAGCAGAGGTCAAGGAAGGACATTCCCTCTTGAAATGTTCATAGTCACCTAGAAACACCACATGTGTACACATTGCACACAAAGCATTTCCTAGCAATGCTAACAAGCTAAACCTTCAAACAATGAAACGGAGGTACAGATATGGTCCAGCCATGGGCTTCAAAGTCCTACTTGTTAGCTCTCTAATCAGATATTTGATTTTTGAATGTCCCAGGGAATACCACCCTCCTTCCTCAGCAATGTCATGGAAAGCAAAAAGGATCCTGAAAGGCTCTTTGTTGCTTGACTATGAAGGTTCTGTTCTCCACTCCCATTCCACTAACAGATAAAAACTATAGGAATGGTGGAAGGAGTTTTATTCAAGCCTAGGTTTGGAAATTTGGAGAGACACATTGTCAATATAAAATTCCCTCTCTTTCTCTAAATGTTGTTTGAGTGAGTCCAGTGGAATGCTGGGCAGACCATTCCAGCACTAGGTACTTTTTTTCCTGGACATGTACTTTAAGCTGTTTTGCCAGCAAGACTCAAAGGCCCATGCTTGTTCCTTTGCTTCAAATTCATTATTGGCCCCACCTCCTGTGCCTGGTACCACACTAGCTTCAGAGTCACATTTGTTCTCCTGAAGGAAGAAGATAGCAATTCAATGGAATGACAGCTGCCAACAGAATGACCCAGGTAAATGAAGGGTCATAATATCATATGTCTCACTTTGGAAGGTTCTTCTTGGCAGCTACCTACTTTCATAGTTATCGTCAAAAAATTAGGATCTAAGCATTGCCTTGTAGCTTGCATAGGGTCATGACTTTTGCACTGCAAGGAAGATCCCAAGTTAACTGGCTAGGGGGAGGCTTCCTGCTAAATCACAGAGAGCTGATGGTGCCTTTCCTTAATAGACCATCCAATGTAGCCTATCAGTCCTCTGAATAGGAGAACTTGAAACAATTGGGCCAGTACTTGGAAAGAAATGGAACAAACTAAAAGGGAAAAACTGAGGAACCTGAAAGGGACAAGCAGGGAAAGTGTGATCATGGGAGTATGGTCAAAGTTCTTCATGTACATGTCTGGAAATGCCACTAGGAGATTGTTCGTGCTGTGTAGTTATCATAAACTATTGTTCAAAATTAGTTCATGGAATAAATACATGTAAAATATGACAATGTAAAATCGAGTGATAAATCAAATCAACAAAGAAAAATTCTCCTATTCAATATTCAAACAAAAATATACAGGAAGAGAGACTTAGTTTAAATACAGACAACAAGTCTAAAGTGAGACATAGGAATATAGAGAAAAACTCACTGTGTTCAGATTCAACAATTCATGAATATCCAAGTTCAGTGGCTAACTGTATAAAAGCAATTGCTGTCCAACCAACCAACCAACCAACCAACCAACCAACCAACCAATCATCCAACCAACCCACCAACCAACCAACCAAACCAACCAACCAACCCAGCCACCAACCAACAGCTAATGCCCTGTACAGACAGGATGTGTTTTCAGTAACTAAGGAAGTAAATGACCTCACAATGGTTCCTTTTGAGGTCAGAGCTGAAATGGACCAATGAGGGCTGGGCACAATCCACTGGTATTCTTTATTTTCTGTCCTCCAGATAGGAAAGGATTAAGGTCAGTGAGGCAGTAGAGACTTGAGGAAGATGGTTACATCCAGTTAGCAGTCCCTATATCTCCTATGACCTACTTCTTTCTGCTAGGTTATGTTTTTCAGATTTTCTACAACCTCAGAAAACAGGGTCACATGCCAGAGACCAATGTTCAAGCACAGGATCTTCTCTTTATAGTAGATATTCAAACCCCAATAAAGACTCTTTGTACTTTAAAAATAAGGAGTGGTATCATATGAATTATAATAAACGATTCACAACTGATATCCAACACTGGTTTATGGACAGTGTATTAGTTTGCTTTATTGTTTGTAATATTATACAGTTACATACATATATAGAGCCATGACCTTATACTCTATGTCATCAATCAATTAAAAGGTTCCATGACCTTACCTAAACTCAATTCAGTTTTTTCCCAAATTACTCCAGCTTGCTTTCAATATGACACAAACTAAAGGGCACACGCTAACATTTATGTATTGGTCAATGATAACCTGGTTCATTTTTCACTTAGACCCTAACATTCTGTAACAACTGTTGGTCTGTGGAAGCTATCCCAACTGCACAGGAGAAAAATGGATCTTTTCCTTGGACTCACATAAGAATAAAATGTTAACTTCTCACTGACCCTGGCACACTTTGACCAAACTGCAGTGTGACTACCACCCCTAGGGGTGAGACTTTCCCATGTTTTTCCCATAGAGTCTTCATCCAGTTTCTCACCAGACAGAAAGCTAGGATTGACAGTTTCTAAATGATAGAGAAAAGAATTGATCAATAGTCATCTTAGAATCCTCAACCCCGAAGGCAGAGGCACACATGGTTTGTTAAACAAAACAAGCTTTTCCTCGCCAAGATTTGATAAATAGAACAAAAGTTCTCAACCAAACACCAACCAAAACTGTGAAGACATAAATGAAGATTTAGTGTACATTTCCAGGCTAAAGCTACTCCTCAAGTCTTCCCTGGGCAGCTTTGGGCACTGGAGCTCCCTTGACCCCTTTTGTGATCTTAGCTCTGTATTGTGTTTTGAACGCTTCTGGATTTAAAGTCCTGGTACAGTTTGTGTCTACCTCATTCCAAGTTCTTACTGGAAATGACAATGGAGATGTTAGTGTATCAAACAAATGAGGACATTTTCCCTTGTCTTAACGCCTTTAATATTTCAACAAAATATATTATTTTAAAAAATGTTAATAATATCATCATTATTTAAATTACATGTTCATGTTTGTGCTTGTAGTTGTATGCAGACATGACTAGAGTTGGTGGTGGAAGCCACAGGTTTTACAGTGTCTCTGGAGCTAGAGTTAGAGTTGTTTGTGAGACACACAGCATGGTTTCTGGCCACTGTGCAAAAGCAGTGCCTGCTGTTAACCGGAGCACTGTTCCAGTCTTAATTTCAATCTTTTTATGATTGCAGTCATGGTCCTCATTATATATTCATGTTCCTCTTCTTGTCTACAGCATATTTCTTTTGGAGATTATTATTTTATTTTTAAAACCTTTTACATTTTATGAATAGGAGAAATAAACAGGTTTGTGTTTTATTTTACAAATTTAATATTCATCCGAAAGCATATTATATTTTGGTAGGTCTTCAAAGAAGACTTCCAATGAAAAGGACAAAGTGTGAGAAAATTTATTTAATCATATTCAATAAGATACAATATAAAAGTATAAGTAATATAAAGTGATTTTAAAAAATAGTAGAAAAAACAAATTAAGAATCTTTTGTTCAAATATTTCTTTTCAAAACACTTTCAAAAGTCACCAATAGTAAAGGTGTCCTTCCTGTAAAAGTCAGGCTTTTCAGAAGCATCTGCATTGTTACTTATGTAAAACGTGGGTATTTGTCTCTTCTGTATACTTAGTGTATGCGGTACATAATGTAAAGACATCTGATATAACTATAATTCATTTTACTGGTAAAAGAACAAGGAAATCATATGTTTGAGCTTACCAAACTCACATCATCATCTGAGGGAAACTCAGAGGATTGTGAGATGTTCAGTCGTAACACTATTTTGCAACTTATTGAACAGCTCAGGAGGCCAACCTCACGTAGGAGTTTTGCATGCAGCCTCTGTGTGTGTTATAGACGAGCATGAATTAGAGTATCACTCATGAAATATCAAAGAACAGAAAACTAGTCTCAGCAGGAGCTGCCAGCAAGCCTGAGCTTCAGTGAGAGAGCATGACACTGTGGCTTTGGGGTTGTTGCATGAGACTCATGGGTTACAGCAAAATGCCACAGGCCAGTCAGCCAGTACATTACATTGTGGGCCGTGCCTTTTGTTGCATCTTCTTGTGGCTGGAGGATTGCAGCAGCTCTCTTGAGTGACTTTGGTAAAGGAGGCTGAATCCAGACATGGTGTCTTTGCCCTGTGATGTGTTGAGGAGACACTCTGAGACTACACCTGGTGTTTTGTTAGCTCCTCTCTTTAACTTAGTTATGTTAACATTGTCTTCTATACTCTTCAAAAAATATTTTATGCGTGCATGTGTGTGTGTGTGTGTGTACACCTGGTTGTGAGCATTGTTGGCATCCACAGTCTAGAGGAGGAGTTCAGGTGTCCTGCTCTATCATTGTCCTGCTTAGTCCTTTGAGATGGTGTCTGAACTTGAAGCTAGGTTGGCATGCCAGCACCAATATTTTGTCTGCAGCTCTCAAGGCTTGGTTTAGAGGCACATATGTAGTCAGATGTTATTTTTATGGAGATTTAAATTCAGGTCTATGTTTGCCCTGCAAACACCCATATACACCGAGCTAGTTTCCTTAAGGCTGATTGTATATAACTTCTTTTTTTTTGGTTTGCTTCTTTTTATTTTTTATTTCATTTTATTTTTCTTGGATAATTTTTCTTTATACTTCTTTTTTCTTTTCTTTTCTATTTTTTTAAATTGTACTTAGATTTAAAATGCTATTCTCTTTCCTGGGTTCATATCAATAAGCCCCCATCCCATTTGCCCTCCCCCTTCTTCTATAAGCTTGTTCCCCTCCCCAAACATCCACCTTTCCTGTCTCCCCGCCCTGAAATTCCACTGCAGTGGGAGGTCCAGACATGGCAGGACAAAGGGTTTCTCCTCCCATTGGTACCCAACAAGGCCATGCTCGGCTACATATGCAGCTGGAGCCATGGGTCTGTCCATGTGTGGTCTGTGGGTAGTGGATTAGTCCCTAGGAGCTCTGGTTGGTTGGAATTGTTGTTCTTTTGGGGTTTTTGTTTTATGTTGGAACATCTTTTGGGAATTTGGCCAAGAGAAATATAGCAGGGTCCTCAGAGAGTCCAATTTTCAATTTTCTGAATAACCTCCCCAGGGATTTCCAGAGAGGTTGTACCAGTTTACAATCCCACCATCAATGGAGGAGTGTTCCTCTTTCTCCTCATCCTTGCCAGCATCTGCTGTCACCTGAGGTTTTTATCTTAGTCATTCTGACTGGTATGAGGTGGAATCTCAGGGTTGTTTCAGTTTGCATTCCCTGAATGACTACAGATGTATGATGAACATTTCTTTAGATGCTTCTCCGACATTCGATATTTGTTTAGCTCTGTACCCCATTTTTTTCATGGGTTCTCTGACTCACTGAAGTCCAACTTATTGAGTTCTTTGTATATTTTGGATATTAGCCCTCTATCAGATGTAGGATTGGTAAAGATCTTTTCCCAATCTGTTGGTTGCCTTTTTGTCCTAATGATAAAGTCCTTTGCCTTACAGAAGCTTTGCAGTTTTATGAGGTCCCATTTGTAGATTCTTGGTCTTAGAGCATAAGCCATTGGTGTTCTGTTCAGGAAAATTTCCCCAGTGCCCATGTTTTTCAGACTCTTCCCTACTTTTTTTCTATTGGTTTCAGTGTATCTAGTTTCATGAGGAGTTCCTTGATCCACTTGGACTTAAGGTTTGTACAGGGTGATCAGAATGGATCTATTTGCATTCTTCTACATACTGACCTCCAGTTGAAACAGCACCATTTCTTGAAAACGCTATCTTCTTTCCATTGGATGGCTTTAGCTCCTTTGTCAAAGATCAAGTGACCATAGGTGTGTGGGTTCATTTTTGGGTTTTCACTTCTATTCCACTGATCTATCTGCCTGTGTCTGTACAAAAAACATAGAGTTTTTGTAACTACTGCTGTGTAGTACTGCTGAAGTCAGGGATGGAGGTTCCACCAGAAGGTCTTTTCTTTTATTATTGAGCGTACCTTTAGCTACCTTTGTTTTTATAGTTTTTTTTTTTTTGCTGTTGTTGTTGTTATTCCAAACGAATATTCAAATTGCTCATACTGTCTCTATGAAGAATTGAGTTGGTATTTTGGAGAGTATATTGAATCTGTACATTGCGTTTGACAAAATGGCCATTTTTATTATATTAATTCTGCCAATCATATACAGCCACCCAATTAGACAAGATGGATGAAGGAAAGAAGTGCAGACCGACAGGAACCGGATATAGATCTCTCCTGAGAGACACAGCCCGAATACAGCAAATACATAGGCGAATGCCAGCAGCAAACCACTGAACTGAGAACGGGACCCCTGTTGAAGGAAACAGAGAAAGGACTGGAAGAGCTTGAAGGGGCTCGAGACCCATATGAACAACAATGCCAAGCAACCAGAGCTTCCAGGGACTAAGCCACTACCCAAAGACTATACATGGATTGACCCTGGACTCTAACCTCATAGGTAGCAATGAATATCCTAGTAAGAGCACCAGTGGAAGGGGAAGCCCTTGGTCCTGCAAAGACTGAACCCCCAGTGAACGTGATTGTTGGGGGTAGGGCGGTAATGGGGGGAGGATGTGGAGGGGAACACCCATCTAGAAGGGGAGAGGGAAGGGTTAGGGGGATGTTGGCCTGGAAACCGGGAAAGGGAATGACATTCAAAATGTAAATAAGAAATACTCAAGTTAATAAAAAAAAAAAAAAAGGACATTAGGTAAAAGCTAGGAGCCACAGCAAACCATAGCCTTAATTTTTAAACTTAATAAAAATATATAAGCATGTAGCAAAAAAAAAGACATGATCCAGTATACACTGGCATGCATAAAATACGTTGCTTCATATATATGTCTACTTGTTGCTTGTTTATATCCTACAGATATGTACAGATGGTTTGAATATGCTTGGCCCTGGGAGTGGTACTATTAGGAGGTGCGGTCTTGTTGGAGTAGGTGTGTCACTGTGGGGGTTGGCTTAAGACCTTCATCCTAGCTGCCTGGAAGTAAGTATTCTGCTGGCAGCCTTTTGATGAAGGTGTAGAACTCTCAGCTCTGCCTGCACCATGCCTGTCTGGATGCTGCCATGCTCTTGCCTTGATGATGATGGACTGAACGTCTGAACCTGTAAGCTAGCTCCAATTAAATGTTGTCTTTTTTTTTTAAAGAAAAAAATTCTGCCAATCCATGAACATGAGAGGTCTTTCCATCTTCTGAGATCTTCTTCAATTTCTTTCTTCAGATACTTGAAGTTCTTGTCATACAGATCTTTCACTTCCTTGGTTAAAGTCACACCATGGTATTATATATTATTTGGGACTAATATGAAGGGTATCATTCCCTAATTTCTTTCTCAGCCTGTTTATCCTTTGAGTAGAGGATGGCTACTGATATCTTTGAGTTAATTTTATACCCAGCCACTTTGCTCATTATCAGACTGAGTGGTTTTCTGGCAGAACTCTTCTGGTCACTTAAGTATACTATGATATCATCTGCAAATAGTGATATATTGACTTCTTACTTTCCAATTTGTATCTCTTTGACCTTCTTTTGTTGTCTGATTATTCTGGCTTAGACTTCAAAAACTATATTTATTATTAAATAGCAAGAGAGTGGGCAGCTTTGTCTAGTCCCTGATTTTAGTGAGACTTTAACATTTGTCTCCATTTAGTTTGATGTTGGCTCTGGTTTCCTGTACATTTCTTTTACTGTGTTTAGGTATGGGCCTTGAATTCCTTATCTTTCAGGACTTTTATTATGCAAGGGTGTTGAATTTTGTCAATTCCTTTCTCAGCATCTAATGAAATGATCATGTAGTGTTTATCTTTGAGTTTTTTTATAAAGTGAATTATGTCGATGGATTTCCATTTATTGAACCATCCCTCTATTCCTGGGATGAAGTCTACTTCCTCATGATGGATGATCATTTTGATGTGTTCTTGGATCTGGTTGCTAAAATTTTATTGAGTATTTTTGTGTTGATATTCATAAGGGAATTTGGTCTGTAATTCTCTTTCATTCTTGGGTCTTTCTGTAGTATAAGTAATTGTGACTTCGTAGAAGACATTTGGTGTGCTTTCTCTGTTTCTATTTTGTGGAATAGTTTGTAGAATTTTGGTATGAGGTCTTCTATGAAGGTCTGATAGAATTCTGCATTAAACCCATCTTGTGGTGGGCTCTTCTTGGTTCGCAGACTTTTAATAACTGGTTCTACTTCTTTAGGAGATATGGGGTAATTTAGATGGTTTATCTGTTCCTGGCTCCACTTTGGTACCTGGTATTTGTCTAGAAAACTGTCCTTTTCCTCCTTGTTGAATATAGGTTTTGTTTTTTTTTAAGTAGGACCTGATGATTTTTTTTAATTTCCTCAGATTCTGTTGTTATGTCTCCCTTTTCATTTCTGATTTTGTTAATTTGGACACACTCTCTGTGCCCTTGGTTAGTCTGTCTAAGGGTTTATCTATCTTGTTGATTTTCTCAGAGAACCATCTCTTGGCTTTGTTGATTCTTTGTATAGACCTTTTTCCTTTCTACTTGGTTGATTTCAGCCCTGAGTTTGATTATTTCCTACCTTCTACTCCTCTTTGGTGCATTTGCTTCATTTTGTTTTAGAGCTTTTATGTGTGCTGTCAAGGAACTGATGTGTGTTCTCCCTTGTCTTTTTCTTTTTTGCAGGTACTCACAGTTTTGAGTTTTCTTCTTCACACAGCTTTTGTTGTGTCCCATAAGTTTGATTATGTTTTATCTTCATTTTCATTAAACTCTAAGAAGTCTTTTAATTTCTTCATTTTTTTCCTTGACTAAGTTATAAGTGAGTAGAGTGTTGTTCAACTTCCACGTATATGTGGGCGTTCCTTCGTTATTGTTGTTATTGCAGATCAGCCTTAGTCTGTGGGAATATGATGGAATGCATGGGATTATTTCTATCTTCCCGTATCTGTTCAGGCTTGTTCAGTGACCGATTAAATGGTTAATTTTGGAAAAGGTTCCATGAGGTTCTGAGAAGAAGGTATAACCTTTTTTTGGATGGAATATTCTATAAATATCTGTTAAATCCATTTGTTTCATAACTTCTGTTAGTTTCTCTACATCTCTGTTGAATTTCTGTTTCCATGATCCGTTGTATGGTTCATTTTTGAGAAGATACGATGAGGTGCTGAGAAGTAGGTGTATCCTTTTGTTTTAGGATGAAATGTTCTATAAATATCTGTTAAGTACATTTGGTTCATACTTCTGTTAATTTCTCTATGTCTCTGTTTAATTTCTATTTCCATGGTCTATCCAGTGATGAGAGAGGGGTGTTGAAATCTACTATTATCGTGTGAGGTACAAGGTGTGATTTGACCTTTAGTAAGGTTTCTTCTATGATGTATATGCCCTTGCAGTTGGAGCATAGATATTTAGGATTGAGAGTTCATCTTCCTGAATTTTTCCTTTGATGAATATGACGTTTTCTTTCTTATCTTTTTTAATAACTTTTGGTTTATTCAACATTAGAATGGCTACTCTCACTTGCTTCCTTGGACCATTTGCTTGGAAAGTCGTTTTCCAGTCTTTTACTCTGGGGTAGGGTCAATATTTGTCTCTTAGATGTGTTTCCTATGGAGCAAAATGCTGGGTACTCCCTACGTATCCAATCTGTCAGTCTGTATGTTTTTATTGGAGAATCGAGTCCATTGTTGTTGAGAGATATTAAGGAATAGTGATTGTTGCTTTCTGTTATTTTTGTATTTAGAGGTGGTATTATGTTTGTGTGTTTCTCTTCTTTATTTTGGTTGCAAAGAGATTAACTTTCTTGCTTTTTCTTGGGTGTGGTTTCCCTCCTTGTGTTGGGCTTTTACACCTAATATCCTTTGCAGGGCTGTATTTGTAGAAAGATATTTTGTAAATTTGGTTTTGTCATGGAATATCTTGGATTCTTCTTCTATGTTAATTGAGAGTTTTGCTGGATATAATAGCCTGGGCTCACAGTTGAGTTCTCCTAGGTTCTGTATGACGTCTGTCCAGGACCTTCTGGCTCTCATAATCCCTGGTGAGTAGACCAGTGTAATTCTTATAGGTCTTCCTTCAGATGTTACTTGACCTTTTCCCCTTACTTCTTTGAAATTTCTTTCATTGTTTTCTGCATTTGGTGTTTTGACCTTTTGTGACAGGAGAAATTTCTTTTCTGTTCCAGTCTATTTGGAGTTCTGTATGTTTCTTGTATGTTTATGCGCATCTCTTTCTTTAGGTTAGGGAAATTTTCTTCTATAATATGTTGAAGATATGTACTGGCCCTTTAAGTTGGGAGTCTTCCCTCTCTTCTATACCTATTTTCCTAAGATTTGATCTCTCATTCTTCCCTGGATTTCCTGTATGTTTTGGGCTGAGAACTTTCTGCTTTTTCCATTGTCTTTGACGGATGTTCTGATGTTTTCTATGGTATCTTCTGCCCCTGAGTTTCTATCTTCTCTTTCTTGTATTCTGTTGGTGAATCTCACATCTACGACTCCTAATCTCTTCCCTAGATCTTCTCTCTCCAGGGTTGTCTCTCTTTGTGCTTTCTTTATTGTTTCTATTTACATTTTTCACTCATGGATGGTTTTGTTTAACTCCTTCTACTGCTTGGTTGTGTTTTCCTGTAATTCTTTAAGGGATTTTTGTGTTTCCTCTGTAAGGGCTTGTACTTGTTTACCTGTGTTGTCCTGTGTTTCCTTAAGGGAGTTATTTATGACCTTCTTTAAGTCCCTCATCGTCATGATAAAACGGGATGTAAAATCTAAGTCTTGCCTTTCCAGTATGTTTGGATATCCAATATTTCCTTTGAAGGGAGAACTGGACTCTGATGATGCCAAGTAGTCTTAGATTCTGTTATTTGTCTTCCTGTGCTTGCCTCTCAACATCAAGTTATCTCTGGTGTTAGCTTGTCTAGCTGTTTCTGCCTGTGGCTTGATTCTCCTGTAGGCCTGTGTGTCAGCACTCCTGTGGACCTGTTTTCCTGTTTGCTTTCAGCCAGTTCCAAAAACAGAGTGTTCTGTTCTCAGGGTTGTAGTTGCTGCTGGCAGCTGGTTTTCAGCTCTCAGGGAGGGCAGGAACTAGAAGGGTCCTGCCCTTCACTGCTCCTAGGTCCCTGTGTGCAGAGGGCAAAGATGACACTAGGTGTTTTCCACTTGGGGCTGGAATGTTGTCAGAGAGTATTCTCCTCAATTTCTCCCATTAGAAACTTTGTAACTAATTGATAGATTGGACAATGATGTAAGGCTTTTTAAATATTTGAGTGTTCTTCCACTATGAATCATTTTGGAGGATAATTATATTTTATGAATATTAAATATGAATTATATTTTATGAATATTTACTTCTATCAAATTTATAAACTAGTATGAACAGAGTAATTTCAAAACTAATATTTTTATTAATGCTTTGGCAATTTTAGATGATATATGTTAATCACTCATTCTGTATGCCCCTGGTTCTTCTCAACCTCTGGGTCATGACCTCTTGACAGGGGTAACCAAAGACCATGGGAAAATACTTTTATTTCAATACATAAAATGCACAGAGCTCATTTTACATTACAATATATAAAATATCCAAATTATAATCATGAATTAGAAATAAAAGTAACTTTATGGTCAGCAGTTACCTCAATGGGAATAACTATATTAAAGTGTCACAATATTAGGACATTTAGAATTGAGACCCTTTCCATCCATAGACTTGTACCCCTTCCAGTTTTCAACTGTACCCAGAGCAGAGCCTAAGCTCTGGATCCCCACTCACTGAGTCCACACGTAGAAGCAGCTTGACCCCGAAGAAGTTCTGATCTATCCAGGATCACAGAATGACAGGATCACAGGCTAACAGGCTTGCAGTAGGGACAGGCTCCAGTAAGAGAGAGACAGTTGGACCAATTAAACCCAGAGATAACCAGATGGTAGCACTCAAGCACAAGAACATAAGCAACAGAAACTGGTAAGACTTGGCAACATCAGAACCCAGTTCTCCCATCACAGAAAGCCCTGCACACCCCACACACCTAAAGGATCCAGATCTACATGCTCATCCTTGTCTACTCCACACACCATTTGTGAGTAAACTGCATACTTTTCAACCCGATTGTTCACCCTTTTTACTCTTGAATAATATTGTAAGCATAGCCAAAGCGAAGAGCATTAACAATGTGATAGTCCAAACAGTAATGACTTTTAGAATACTTTCCTCCACTAAATAAACCCGTCAACTATTTTTAAACTCCATATCAATGAGATTTTCAGGTACGCATCCTAATTCCAGGACAGAATCTAATGTGTATGGCCTCAGGCCAACTCTGTAGAAGAGTAGTTTATTCCACTTGAAAGCTCATGATTGGGGGTTGGGGATTTAGCTCAGTGGTAGAGTACTTGCCTAGCATGCGCAAGGCCCTGAGTTTGGTCCCCAGCCCAAAAAAAAAAAAAAAAAAAAAAAAAAAAAAAAAAAAAAAAAAAAAAAAAAAAAAAGCTCATGATCTGCATTTAGATAAATGAGCATTCTGGTCTTCTGAACTTGTGCATGAGTGGTTCCTTAGTCCAGCCTCATTATGAACCATTTGTAAACCACAGTTCCCATGTTTCCCAATGCCCACAAAACATGTTTCTACATCTACAAAGCACATGGGCAGTTTCATAGCAGAAGTTCCTTTTTAATCACTTTCCTCACTGCTGAGATGACTGCTCACAAGTCAGTTTGATATAGAAAAATGATATTGGCTCAGCTTTCAGAGAACCTGTAGTCTATCATGACAGGAAAGACCTGAAGGGGGTCTTCTGTCTTTGCAGCAGCAACACAAAGCCTTGTCTAGCTACTGCTTCTTTTAATTGCAGGAGGTAGTTTATGAACACTCAGACTCTGCATCATGAGTTTGGGACATGAGGATCACTCACAGAGGTCTGTAGTGAAAGCCATGTGCTGAATAACTAGTGTTTTCAAGCAAGCAACGAAGAAAGAGAAATCACATCATTCATAGTAATTGCACACTTTTGAGATCAGGAAAAATTCTGGTTTTCTGTACTTAAAATGCATAGTTTACACTGGGTGATGGAACTCACTCCATTTGTGTATGCTTTCTATGTGTGAAAGTTTGAAACCCACTGAGACGAAAAACAAAATGCCTATTGGTTCAAATTACCTCTAACCTTTATGGAAAGGGCCACACAAAGAGTTATAGAGTTTCAAATTTCTATTGTTCAAATTTGTCAGAATTCCTGTAATCATTCACATGTTGTTTTCAGAAACTAGTTTGGTATTTTCAAATGTAGCCAGTTATACACAATCATTCTAAAATATATTTTTAGGCTTACACTTGAAAATTCAGAATTAAAAGTTGCAATAAAGGTCCAAGCAAAGTAAAATGGACAGCTTCCAAGAACCCCAGTAAGTACACATTTATAAAGTCCATTATTTATTAATTTCTGGAAGACTCAAAGAAATCTTTGTCCAGCAGCAGCATATATCCACAATTTAGGAATTATGAATATTCTCCCCATTCAAATATTTGATATATCCATATTGTTACTCTTTTTAGCTGTCTTCAGAGTCCGTTTAATTCTCTGCGGTGTAGCAGTACACTACTAGTGGTTTCTGTACTAAGGATGTGATCTATTTAGTCATAGGTTCTTGGCTCTGACAATGGTTCCAGGTTTGGGTTTCACATAGAGAATGAGCCTTACATCCAATTAGAAAACGGTTGAATATTTTCATGATACCAAAGAGTCTTATTTACCACCAGCAATGTCTTGGAATGCTAGTCATAGGTGCAGGCACAGGGTTCACATCGGCGTTAGATTGGTGATTTCTTTTCTCCTGTAGCCAAATGCATTGCAGCTCCTAGCACTTGAAAGCTAGCTAGTGGGGATGTTACCGATTTCCTCTCTCCCTGCCTATCTAATCAGGCTTCAAATGTTTTTGCCTGTGGAGAAGATGTGTGTGTGTGTGTGTGTGTGTGTGTGTGTGTGTGTGTGTGTGTGTGTGTGTGTGTGTGTTGGCTTGAAATGGAGGCACATTCACTTAATTAAGATCCTAGGTCAAAATTGTAAGTTTGCTATGTTTTGAATATGACATGTCACCTACAAGATCATGTGTTAGAACTCTGGGTCTCTGGGTAGCGGCAATCTTTCTGGAGACTGTGGAGGCTTTGGGAGGCAGGGCCTTTCAAGAGACAGAGTTACTGCAGGAAGGAGAGAGAGACCTTGAGAATTAATTATCTTTACCCTGTGTCCCTGCCTACATGCAGGCACACATGTCATTTAGAAACTCAGAGGTACAGCTTTGAGGAGTCTTTTCATGAAGCTACTGACATTTAAAACATTCAGTATAGAATTAGTATTTTTAAAATGACTTTTGTTTATTTATTTTTAACGTGCATGCCACAGAACCTATGTGGAGGTCAGAGAACAACCTGTGAAATTAGCTCTTTCCTGCCACCATGTGGGTCCTGGGAATTTGTTGTGGTTTGCCTTGGAGTTCTCTCTGAATTTGTAAAATAAAGACAAGAGTTGAGATTTGGGCAGAGGGAGGAGTCGGGAGCGAAAGGGGAGGAGTCAGGAGGGGGAGGAGTCAGGAAGGGGAGGAGGCAGGAGGGGGAGGAGGCAGGGGAGGAGAAAGGAAAGAAGCAAGGAGAGAGTTGTCTTGGGAGCAGGAGAAGCTGGAGACCTGGCAAATAAAAGGTGCAAGGGATGAGGGATTTGGGAGCTAGGAATAGGACAGTGTAGGGTGGATCTGCCCAATCTAGACTCTAGATTGTTTTCATATTAATTGAGTTGTGTTTTCTTTGTACTGGCCGATTCGGGTTGGAGAGGAAACTGCAACAAACTGCAACAGGAATTGAACTCAGCTTATCCTGCATGGTGGTAAGTATCTTCACCCACTAAACTATTTCTCTGTCCTAAGTTACTATTTCTTAAAATCTTTCTAGGGCAAACATGTTGGCATGCATTTTTCAAAGTGTATCTTTACTAGTTTTAATGGGCGAAACCTGGCTAGGTAAACAAGCTGTGACTTGATAATTCTGGAGAAGGATTGCAAGACTGAGAGATCTTCAGATCCCAGGTGTGGTGGGTCAACCCTGGGCAAGGATTTCCCTGGACTAGCACTTTGGAATCAACAAGCAATTGGCTCTCTAAAATTGACAGCTTGAATGTATCGTGAAGGAATCTGGAACCAACTCCTCTGAAATCTTCCCAAACTGATATTTAAGCATTAACTCACCGTCTCATTAATTACCCTGCTTGTTCCCAGTTCAGAGGCTTTGCCAGGAACAGGTAAAACGATGTCCATTATGTGTTTTCTGTCAAACAGTGTGTAAAGAAATGTTTCTTTCCATTAGTAGAACTAGGAGTGAATCATGGATCAGAACAGACTTCTGGAAATATATGGGTACCAAGGGCGTGTTTAACTTAGACAGTATTTTTTTTTCTTGATTGTTTTGAAGTTTCACTTTACATTGAGTGATTTTTTTTTGTTTGTTTGTTTGTTGTCTTTTTTTGTCCGGAGCTGAGGACCAAACCCAAGCGCTCTACCACTGAGCTAAATCCCCTACCCCTACATTGAGTTTTTGAACTGCAGTTAAGTAGCCATGAATAAGACTTTGTTGTTAATGTTATTTTTAAAGGCTGTGATAATTTCAAGACAGATATCTTAGGGTCCCCAGATAGAGTCACAAAGAATATCCTCGTTTAAACTTGCAGAGATAGTTATGTTTGGATGAGATGGGAGAACAAGGAATTCAAACAGGTAATGACTTGTTTGGTTTTGATTCTGGGTCACTCTAACAGTCACGTGAAGGATGAGATGTGGACTGAAGTGAGTTTGTGTGGGGCACAATTCCCAACATGGAGCAGCTGGGTATGCTGCATGGTGAGATGTGGGCATCCATGTGTTCTCGTGTGTGTGTGTGTGTGTGTGTGTGTGTGTGTGTGTTTGTGTGTACACTTGTGACATTCTAGGCAGCCAGCTTAGTCCAAAACCTGAGATCCAGGCCAGGGAGAGATCCTGTCTCAAAAAACCAAAGTGGATGGCACCAGGGGAATGATGCTGGAGAACTGGAGATTGACCTCTAACTTCCACATGCATGTATACCCCAATCTATGTGCACACATATGTACCTATGTTCTTGCACACACACACACACACACACACACACACACACCATACACAGAAGTAATAATAATAATTTTAAAAAGCAGCCTAAAGAGAGAAATAGACCAGGAAGAAGAAAAGAGTCTTAAGCATTCTGCAGCTGCTGGTGAATGGTTGACCCAGAAAACTCAATGAATCGTGGAACAGGTGAGTCTGAAGTGCTGATGAGGTTCCAGTCAGAGAGGGACCTCATAGATATCTAGAGGATGGACTGGTCAGGAGAAGAGGGTGGTAATAGACAAATGACTCTTCACATACAGAAAGAGTACACTTGGAAGGTTAAGAGTTCTTCCTTCCTCCTACTCAGCACATCTTGTGCCTGTTCCTTGACCACCTTTGCCCACATTCCCCAGTCCTGGCAGCCCTTACCCTCAGTGACTCTGCCTGTCTGCAGCTCCTGGAGTGGAGGGTTCTGTTGTTTGTCTCAGCATCTCCAGCATCTGGAACTCATTTCAGAAAGCCAGAGAGTGCTCAAGGAACAGAAATGGATGATGGGCTAACAAAAGATGGGAGCTAATGATCATGCTGGAGTCCATACGAAGTAGGTATTAGGGGATAGCTCAGTCAGGAAAGTGCTTTTTGTCCAAGCGTCTCCACCCATACCTTGGGCTGGAGAAATGGCTCAATGGTTAAGATCACTGACTGCTCTTCTAGAGGTCCTGAGTTTAATTCACAGCAGCCATGTGGTGGCCACCACCATCTGTAATAGGATCCGATGCCCTCTTCTAGTTTGTGTCTGAAGACAGCTGCAGTATACTCATATAAATAAAAATAAATCTTTAAAAAGGAAGACCCATAACTTATGTAAAAATGCTGGGCATGGTGGCATACACTCGTTATTTCCACACTGAGGAGGCAGAGATAGGAAGATCTCTTGGGCTTACTGGCCAGCTAGCCTGGCCAAATTCATAAGCTCCAGGCCAATGAGGAAACCTGTCTCAAAGAATGTGAATGATTTGTGTTTGTGCACCTGACACCTAAGAGTGTCCTCCTGTCTCTACATGCATGTGTGTGCATGCAAAACACTCCTTCCCAGAAATGCATACACATTTTAAAAAAATGAGGCACACACATTGGAGTCAACCACAGTTGACATCAGTCTTTAATTTTGTAGCACCCATTATTACACTTATAAAAACCTTTCCTTATTCATTAGAAAAACATACAGGATTAGAGAATCATACAGGAGATGAAGATGTAGACAGATTCAAAAGGCTAGCACCAAGGAGTACAGACGCCATCCCCATGGAAGCAAGACTTTCAGAAGCTTTGCCTTCCTGGGCTGAAATGTCTTCTGTACGTTCCCAGGGGGTGCTGCAGAGGACAGTGGTCATGGATGGTCACACAAAGTGGGAGATCCTTTTTAACCTCCAAGAGAGCTGGGCAACTCGATCATCTCATTTTCAGTTGCATCACTGGCCACTCCAGGCCCTTCAGTACATGTGATCACCCAGAGATTCCCCTGCCAGACATAACTCTCAGAGCCATATCCCTCTACAGCTACAGGAAGGAAGGATCAGGCCCTACTCCACCATGGTCCTTCAAGTCTTGGGAACCCACAGGTGCTCCACCCACTGATGATGAGGCTTCAGTAGCCCCAGCACTCAGCCCAGCATCTTGGCTTTGATTCTCTCTAAACACAGTAAAGGTCTTGACTCACCCTTCCTTGCCCATTCCTAACCAAGTACCCATGAGTCCCAAGGTGGGGTTCAAGTCCCAGGCAGGTGATGGGACAGCACACCTATCTCTCAGTGTGCCTCCAGCTTTGGTCCAGAGCAGAGAGTGGTTTGGCATTGCTAGGTCCATGGCATTGTTGTTTCTTTGTGTACACATGACAACATGAAGCAGAGGTTTGCTGTCATCTCAGAGAGGGCAATACTGTTTGCTGGTGGAGGAAGATGATTTGATATGTGCATAGAGCCTGCTCTGAACAAGTGCCACAAACAGCAATACCATGGCTTCAAAGGGGAGGGAAATTATAAAGCAGGGACAATAGGGTTGACTTTTAAAAAAAGACGTGGGCAAAAATCTTCACTCAAAACCAAATGAGATCTGCTTAGCTGCACACAAGGAAGAGGCCAGAAGGAAAAAAAAAACAAAACAAAACAAAACTGTTCAGCCTCGGTTACTAATCCTGTCTTTAGAAGCATGTATTTTTGTAATGTACATGATTGAAAGACAGGTGAGGCTAAGACTGCTTCATCAGGGCATCCTTGCCTGCTGAACTGGGAGAAGAGACCTAGTAGACAGGACAGTACTCTCAGTCCCCGGGGAGGAGGCAAGTCCATCAGTGGTGATAGATGAGTCCCAGGCCACTGTGCTGGGCACATCCTGGTGACAGGAGCCTCAGTCTCAGCCATGCCAGTGTTATATGGCCTTTGTCTGCCAAGTCACAGAGAAAATACATCCTTTCCCTTTCTGTCTTAGTGTGCTCTGCTTGGAAGGCTGGGAAGGCACCCAACCAAGCCAGACTCTGTAACCTCCAGCAGGGGGCAGCACTACATAAGATTACTGATTGAGATGGCCAGATTTCCACTATTATTACTAAGTATTATTACAGATTACAGTATTACTCCAGTAGGTGGCTGCTTTGTACAGAGGTTTTTTGTTTGTTTGTTCTTAGAGGCACAGGTTGGACATCCCAGCAGAGCCCTGAGCCCTAACTAGTTAAAAGCTCACGGTGCTAATATTGCAGGCTGTGTTTTTGTCTGCCCTCTGGTGTGGGTCCCCGGACTGTGTAATCTGTCTCTGTGTATATGGCTGTCCAGTGTGGCTTTGGGACCTCCCCTTTCATTTGACTCTTCTCTACTGCACACAAATAAAATGTATATTATATATGACCTCATTATAGACCTTTACAGGGGGAAACTTTGCTTAAAGAAAAATGCCTGTGGAAACATAGTTAAGCATATCTTGACATTTTAATAGGAAAACAACCTCATTCCCAAGCAGCTCAACTTAATACGGGTGTCCAGGACCAAAAGTTCTTAAGGATTAATGATGATGGGGTGGAGAAATGGCTCATTGGATAAAATCTCATACTACTTTTGTTGAGGACATGTTCAGTTCCCAACACCCATGTCTAGCAACTCCAGCTCCAGGAGTTCCAACACCTAAGGTCTCTACAAGCACCTATGCTCATGGGCACACATCACGCACAGATATGTAACTAAAAATGATCAGATATTTAAAACATGATGACCAAGCTTTCAGTAATTATTTAATCAGTTTAACATACAGTAACCTCCTTCTCCCTTGTCTCACCTTTGTGATGTTCCAGGGTATTTATGCTTCTGTAGACATCACTGACTATGAGTTACCTGTCAATAAACTGATTTTGTACTGTAGCTGAGAATAATCCTTGGCTTTCTTTGGACAACCCAGATCCAAGCCATCTCACATTTACAGTCAGAGTTAACTTGAAGAAATCTTTCAGTTCCTCTCTCTGATGCTTCTGTGCCCCTGTTAATTAAAAATTCTCACAGAGTAAAATGCTGGGGCCACATGCATTGGGATGAGCACACATGGCTTGCATGACATTTTCTTTTCTTCTTGAGGCAGGGGCTCATATATCGAAGGCTGACCTCAAACTCACTTTGTAGCTAACGATGACTTTGAATTTCTGATCCTCTACTTCTGCCCGCAAGTGCTTGAATTATAGACATGTACCATCACATTGGTACATGCTGGGAACAAACTCAGGCCTTTTGGCATGCTAGGCAAGGACTCTACCAACTGTGCAACATTCTAGACCAACCTTGACGTTATCTCTTAGAGATTTACTCTGTGTGTGTGTGTGTGTGTCTGTCTGTCTGTCTGTCTGTGTCTCTGTGTGTTCGCATGAGCAGTGTGCACACACATTGTTGTTGCACATGTATACAGATGTGCATGTACATGTGTGTGCATATAGACTCCCAAAGTTGATGTTGAAAGTTTTCCTCAACAACTCTGCACATTGTTCACTGAGAAAGAGTCTCTCGGTTGAACCCAGTGTTGATCCATGTGCCTAGTCTAGCTAGCCATCTTGTTCTCGGGATTGCTATCTCTTCCGGAATGACAGGTGAGTTGCCATATCATTCACTCCCTCACTTATGTGGGTTCCAGGGACCTGGACTCTGGTTCTCGTGCTTTATTTGGTGAGCACTGTAACCACTGAGATAGCTCCCTAGGGCCCAAAAGGCCATATTGAGCACTATTCTTTGTCAATGCCATTCCTAAGACACTAACCCACTCTCTTCTCCCATAAACCATACATTTTGTATTCCTTTGTAAAATGCTAAATTCAATGACAGTGTTGATAGCCTATAGATTACAAAAGTATTTGATAATAATAAAACAAAGGAGCCCATATATCTGGGCCACATTGCATAGTATCTTCTTGATCTCCAAAGCCTTTTGCAACAGAAACACACTGTTGTGAACAGTGAACAGGCCAGGGTGACTTCTACATGCTGTCCTCCGCTAGGCAGGGAATGCAAAGGTCCTGTATGGGATGACGTGCACATGTCCAGAGACACTGACAGTTTGGGAAAGCTGCAATCTTTGGCAGTTTTTAAGAAGAGTTTTCGTTCCATGTTGGCATGGCTCTGTCCCAGCCATAGGCTGTGGCCCTATGTGACCTATAAAATATTCTTCCCCAGTTCCAGGTTCAAATATTAAATTAAAGCAAATGTGCAAAAGGAAACAAACACCTTCTTTTGAAACAACCTGTCCTTCCCCAAGCCACCAGCTTCAGGGATAACCACTGCCTGTGTTATATTCTCATCCGAAGACCTTAACAGCAGGGACACATAGGTCCCTGTGATCCATGCTGTTCTAGCATGCAGTACGGCCAATGCCAGGGGAGGGGATTCTAAAAGTGCATGGAACCATCCAAGGGTCCCCTGTGGGGCCACTCCTCATCAACCCACCTGCGCAGGATCTTCTCCACATCAGCCCTGTGATAAAGTCGGCAGAGCTCCATCAGTTGGCCTACAGTCCTCTGGCTGTTTCGGAATAAGAACTCCAGCGTGGGGCTCTGGGGCCTCTGTTCCAGGAAGCAGAGCTCATCATAGGGCATGCCCCATTTGCTGGCAAAATTCCTCCAGTTCTTCACAGTCGGGTGACATGGATCCAGCTTTATCCTGATCACATCTAGCAAGTCTTGATCGTTGAGCAAGTCGCTAATGGTGGGAGCCCGAGGAGAGCAGGAAGAGCAAGGGCAGCCTTCCTTGCATGGCTGGTTTCTGCTGACACCTGAGGGATGACACAGGTTACCTGGGAGCCTCACACACTGCACAACTCATGAGCAATACTCCCTTTATTTTTCTACCACATTGGTGACATCATCTAAATGTCATACACAAACACACACACACACACACACACACACACACAATTCCTTGGAATCTGGCAGAACAGTCGTTTCTCATTGCTTACATGATATTCTTCTTCTCTGTATGTACACATATGTGCGTGGAGGCCAGAGAACAACCTTGGGTGTCAATCCATGGGTGCCATCCTTCTCACCACCTCTCTTTGAGGGCGGGGTCTCTCAGTGGCTTAGAGTTGACAGATTAGGCTAAACTGGCTGGTCAGGAAGCCTCAAGGATCTACCTGAATCTGGATCAAGTTACTGATGTCCATTGCCTCTGAGGTACCCGACGTTTACTTTTAGGTAGGTACACAGCAAGAACTTGATCTACTGAGCCTGTTTTTGTTTTTGATTTTGATTTATTTGTTTAAGACAGTATCTCTCACTGGCCTAGAGCTTACTAAGTAGGGTAGCAAGCCCCAGAGATCTCTTCCTCCTTAGCCCTGGGGTCACAGACATGAGCATGACTGCAGGGCGGCTGGCAATAGAGCTCAGATTCATTCTGCAAAGCAAGCACTCTGCTAACCGAGCCATCTCTGTAGACCACACAGAGTTATTCTTTACGTCAATGGCTCTGAACCTTCCTAATGCTGCTGCGACCCTCATGCTGTGGTGACCACAATCATAAAATTATTTTTGTTGCTACAATTATGAACTGTAATGTAAATATCTGATATGTGACCCTGTGAAAAGATCATTTAACCCCATAGTGGGTATCACAACTCACAGGTTGTGAATGTCTGCTTTACAGCAAAAGAAGGGCTGTTGAACTTCGAGCAGTAGCAAGATTTCACAGTCCCATCCTGCCTCTTCACCTGCCTCATTACCTCTGCTCTAGCATGTAATTGTCAGGCCATTGGCCAGACCCAGGGTTCCAGGACCAGCTCATTTTGTGCATAGATCCACCTCCTGTACCTGACAGCTTTTCAAAAGTTACATTTATTGTTGCTATTGGTGTGTGTGTGTGTGTGTGTGTGTGTGTGTGTGTGTGTGTCCTGGTGAATGTGTGGATAGAGAACAGACTGCAGGAGTCAGATTTCTCGCCTACCACATGGGAGCACCCTTCCCTACTAAGCCATTTCACTGGCCTCCCCAGCAGTTTTTGACAACAAACCTAGCATGTGATGATATCGTTGTGACCGCCCAACCCCTCAGAAGTTCTTGAAAAGAGGGAGCACTGGTCTGCTTGCCTCATGCTCAATGATGGTGGCAGAAAGCTGCCGTTCAGAATTTACAGCCTCCTTATCGCTCCTCTGCTCTATCTGTTCTCTTCGCTCACATAGGCTCTGTCTGAAGTGTGGCCAGCATCCCAGGGGCAGGCAGAGAGCTGGAGGTAGGCTGAGGAGAGCACCAGGCTGTAGCCTAGGCCTCACCCCAAAACTGGTTCCCACCCTATGAGAGTGGCCTCCCTGCTCCAGTCCTCTCCGAATTGTTTATCAGCAGAGGGTAAATGCATGATTGGGAGGTAAAGTTAGAGGGGAAGAGATATCAGGAAGTCACTCACTAAAGCTCTTGGTGTTGCCACACTGTGGACACAGCCACCGAGCAATTAGACAGCACTGTCTCCAGAGTCTGAATTAAAGGCAAAAGACCACAGGCCTAAGATGACAAATTCCTACACAAGAGGTCACTGAGTGGTAGCCTAAGAGCCAGGTCAGTGAGGGCTACAAAGCATGACTTGTCTTGAAAATAAACAATAGAGGGTCCTACAGTATACAGTAGGCATTTGATACAGTGGCTGAAGCATTTGCTGAATAAGTATGAAGACTGACGTTCAGGCCCTCACACCCCCTGCAAATGCTCTGTGATAGCTCAACTGTAACTCCAGCCTCAGAAGGTAGAGAGACAGGACCCACAGAGCAATCTGACTGGGAGGATTAGGGTTTGACTGAAAGACTTGCCTCTGTAAATAAGGTGGAAAAGCAATACTGGAGTCCATATGCATTGCTTACTGAGAAGATTTCAAACCTCCTATTAAAATCACAAGCTATGCCAGGCATGGTGGCACACACCTTTAGTCCCAGCCCTTAGAGGCAGAGATAGGACTTGGAGTTCTAGGCCAACCTGGTCTCATAGGGAGTTCCAGGACAGCCAAACCTACGTAGAAAGACCCTGCTAAGGAATTGAAAAGAAAAATTATAAACTTTAACTACTTTCTTTATTTCTCATATCTCATGCAATATTCAGCAAAAGGCAAACGTTGAGGTGTCTTTCTAGAGGAAGACATCTTTCTCTAGAGAATATCTGTTCTCTTGAGAACAAAGCAAGTGTCAGACACCAGGGAAAACTAGATCATGACCCGGTACCTCTTAAGTGATAAGCCTTGGGTATACGGGATACATTGGAAAATGATAGTTACGTAACAATAAGGAATTAGCCCTTCCTCCAATGCTAAATTCTCTCTGGACATTAAAAATGTAGAGGCTGGTGAGTTGGCTCAGCAGGTAAGAGTATTCACAAACATCTGTACCTAACTCTAGCTCCAGGGGATCTCATACCCTCTTCGGTCTCCACTTGCATTCACATGCACATAGCCCCACAGTGATACATGCAGACATGTAATTAAAAATAAATAATATTTTTAGAAAAGAAATTAAAGGATGCATTTGCCAAGTAGATACATGAGGACTCTACTTCTCCAACGAAGGAGTACAAGTACAGGAGTCAGTTATCCTTACTGCACCTCAGAGTGGCAGGGAGGATTTACAGCGAGGGAGGGGAAAGGCAGCTGCCATCCATAGGAAGTACATAATGCTGGAACACAGTACAGACTTGGTCTCCAAATACTAAATTATGGGCCAATTCTAGATCTAGAAAGAGAGGAGATGGTTGAGAAAAAGTTGGCCCTCTATTAAAAAATTCTCCTAGATGCTTTAATAACCCTTTTCCTACTAGTTACTTCTAAGCAAGGGGATGGAGATGTGGCTCAGTGGGCAGAGCGTTCACACAGCATACTTGAAGGTTTGGATGCAACTCCTAGCACTACACAAACCTAGTATATACCTGTCAACCCCAGCACTCAGAAGGAGGACCAGACATTCAGGACCATGCTCAGCTCACAGCTAGCTCAAGGCTGGCCTGGGCCATGTGTGACCCAGAAAGGAAAAGAGAAGAAAGCCCTGTTATAAAGAAGGCTCCCTATGGCAAGGCAGATCACCTTCTGCAAAGGTATGTGGTTTTGACTGTTAGTGAGTATACTAAGCCCCTGTCTCACTCAGTGACACAGGTAATGACATTGACCTCAAAGGTACTGTCAAGGGTAAATTAAAGACACCCATTAAAGTCTCCTCCTACTGTACAGCCAGCACACAGTGAACAGCTGTGGGTGTGGGATGATGGCTATTGAGAAGCAATTGTTTCTCAACTTCACTAGGGATGAAACCCACTGATCCCCCTCCTACTCCTGGGGAAAATCCTCCTCACATCTGGGCCAGGCACCAAGGTCCTATTTTAATCAGTGTGGAGTGGAAGCAGGACATGGGGGGTTTTCACAGTTCCCTCAGGGATTTCAGATGCTCAGCTGGGATGGAAACTGTCTCAGGATATAGGATTATCTATAGGTCAATGGCTGTCAACACAAGAAGTATGTAGTTTTGTTGGTGGCCCAAATACTAAACTTGCTGATCTACCCTTTATAGACGGAGGGAAGGGGGTAAGGTCAGAGAAAAAAAAAACCTCTCTAAACCTTTTCAGTGGCAGAGCACTGGCCTAGTAAGTGATGAAGGCCCTGGGTTCCTTACCCAGGACTGCACTGGTGTGGGTAGGGAGCCTTCGAAGAAGACATACTTTGTTGTGCAGTTGGTCGCACCAAATTAGGATAGAAAGTTCTCTGCTCTGCATGCAGTTTTGTAAACAGGTTCTAATAGGCTGTCCCCTCCCACAATCCCTTGTCTTCTTTTGTGTAACTTGGGCCTTTCAGAAGGAATTATATGGAAGTGACAGGGAATCCAATGTCAAAACACATTCAATAAGTGAACCTCTCAGGCGCTCAAAAAGATTGGAATCTGTTCTTGGAAAGGATGGAGTTCCAAGTGTGTGTATTGATACACAAAGGCTCCACAAAGGTGTTTGGGCTCCTACTCTACCCAGAAAACATAATAAGGATGAAGGTCCCTGAGCAGGCTCTAGGCTTTGGTCATGTGAGCGTGTGCTATTGTTTAAAAAATGAGATTGCAGTTGAGGTGAAGAGATAGCTCATTCAGTAAAGCACTTGGCTGTGCAAGCACAAGTGTCCTTAGTTCGTCCCCAGAGCCTACATAAAAAAGTCAGATGTGGTAACAGACACCAGTGGTCCTAGTTGTGGGAAGGTAAAGAGAGGAGACCTGGCCAGCTGTCTTAGCCTTAGCAGAGATCTCCAGTTCCTGCTGAGAGTTGCCTGAAAATTAAGGTACACATACACACACACACACACACACACACACACACGCATGCACGCATGCACGCTCATGCATGCATGCTCTCATCAACATGGATGAAAGCTAACTGCTGATTGTCGAATAGCTATAAAGCCACACACATAACACATTAATGATAGAAATATTCACTGAATAACTTTAATGTATCTGCCCAGCTTGCCTGATGCAAGGCCAATCCTTTACCTGAAAGGGGATCCCCAGTGCTGTCTGGAAAGTCATTTTCTTCTCCCTAAAAAAACAAAAAGTGACTTTCATTAAAATCACGGCCATAAGTAAATGATAATATCAATTTTCCTCGTTGGTGAATTTCCCACCAAGTGCAAGGGGCTGACTGGTGCTCAGGAATGGTTCTTCAATGGTTGAGGAGATTCAACCTAGAATGTAGCACATGCCCAGAACGCAGCTGCATTAGAAGACAAAAGTGAAACTAGGGTCCTAGTCAAATGCTAAAGAGCATGCAACCATGGCACCTGTTTTTTAATCCTTTTAATAAACTATTTTTTTCTTTTGTTTGTTTCCACATTTCCTTGGATTGGACTTGCCAGTCTAGGCTAAAGGTCAGAGGTTGATTATGGCCTCCCACTATGCCTCTACATCTTTCTTTTGAGACAAGTCTCTTACTACTAGCTAGACTGGCTTGTCTGTGAACTCCAGGAGTCTGCCTGTCTCCACACTCCCACCCCTAGTCAGTATCAGGATTACAGATGTGTCAACCACACCCAACTTTTATGTGGGTGCTAGGAATCTGAACTCAGGTTCTAGTGCTTGTGTGGCAGGCACTTGACCCAAGGACCATCTCTCCAGCACCTACTTGAGGCCACAATTCTTTGCCTTGCCTATAGGTTTCTTTCTTCTTTTTAATTCATTTTTGTGTGTATTTTGCATGCATGTACATCTGTACACAGCATGCATGCCTGGTGCCTGCAGAGAGCAGCGAATCCCATGGAAATGGGGTGACAGATGGGTTATAAGCCACCATGTGGGTGCTGGGATTGAACCCCAGTTCTCTGCATGTAGAGCCAGTGCTCTTAATCGCTGAGCCATCTCTCCGGCCTCCCTATGTATTTCTTTTAAATTTTATTGCAAAGCAGCTAAAAAACCAACTGTGAAAAAGTAGGAACAAGCCCTGGATGAGTGGACAATACTCTGCCCATCTTACTAGGGTTCTGTTTCTACTACCAGAGACAAGCTATCTTAGGATGGCAATGGCCATGATCTCCTTGGAGGGAGGAACACGTATTCTCCACAAAGCTGTCAGGGAGGGTCAATCATAGCATGCTTGGCCTTTGGGAGCTGCATCTTTCTCCAGTCATAATCTTATCAAACCCAGTGTTGCCCCTTGATCTATCACTGGGGTAAATCTGCTTTGTCAGTCCAGGCAGACACCACTTACAGTGGCCTCCCAAGTGCATGAAGGTTCTGTTGGAGTCACACAGCTCTACAGGACTTTTAATTACTAGGTGTCTAAATTTTGTTTCTAAAGAAGTGCTAATTTGGCCAGGCACAATGGCACAAACCTGTAATACTAGCACTTAGGAGGCAGAGGCAGGAAGACTAGAGGTTCAAGGCCAAGGTGGGCTTTACAGCAACATATGTTTTAGGAACAATAACTCCCCAGTGTCACTGTATTTAGTACATTTTAAATAGTTGCTATTTTCTCTTAACCCTCTAAGAAGCCTTTTTCCTTGCCCCAAACTCACCAATCCTAGCTCTCTACAATATATATACATCTATTAATTCTGAGACTTTCTACCCACCATAAGAGCATTCCTATTCTTACCAGCCAGGGCTTCCCCTAGGAACTGAGCCAACTCTTGCTCTGGTTTTCTGCTTTCTTGAAGTCCCCGCCTCTCCAGAACTGCAATAAAGCCAGCCTGCTTGGAGCCATTGGATTTCTGCAGTGCCTTTTTCTGGCTTCTATTAGTTGGGGGTGGGAAGAGAATATGAAAAGGAAAGACTGAAGAAAGAAGAAAGATAGTGTTTATGTATTGAGATGTATATGTGTGCGCATGTGTCACATGTGCATGTTGTGTGTGTGTGCATGTGCATGTGTGTATGTGTGTAAAAATTATAAGAAGCCCCCGAAGGGGGCCTGAATGTCTCTGCACAGCCTCACACCATCAGAAGGTAGAGCCCTGAGAGCTCCATCGCCCACAAGGCTACACTCACCACCTTGTGGAGACCTGCCCTTTCCTATCTGCAGAGTTTCACGGGCCTGGGCAGGCCTGCTCAGTCTTACATCAGCGCAGTCAGTTCTGTTCACTGAATTGGAAGCATGGGCCACAAGGATAGAACAGAAACTCCCAAGTCATAGAGAGAGGCACGAATGTTAAAGGTTTATAGATTTCATGATATAAAGAACCCTGCTAAAACACAGTGTTTCCCAGACGTCAAAGCTGTGTTGCCTAGCTCAGTCTACTTGATTTCTCATCATCTAAAAATTAACAGACCAGTAGGAGTTGGTCAAATTCACCCTCAGGATGTTGGCAGGGGGCATGATTCAGAATCACTGTGAAATAGATGAAAGCAGCAGAGTACTGGAAATGGCCATGTATAGTGGCAGGCTCTATCCTGTGAGCACAGCATAGCCCAGGACCCTGCCTCAAAGAAGAAAATGAAACAAAAAAATAAGCCAGGATCTTTGTTTCTAGCTCTGATAATTGTGTAACTTTGATGTGAATTTTCCAACAGTAAAATCAAAAAAAGACTTATTTTGTGCTTTATGTATCTTGATCTTGTTGAAACAACACTACTACCTTTATTCCACACTTGTTTATTGGGCTGTTAATGTGAAGAAGCTGCATTTGGAACTTATATCTACAGGTCCACGCACCTGAACCCTTGAGCTGATTGTTAGCACTCAGGGAGATACTGATAGATTCCCCCCACAGACTGAAAATACCAGATAGGGCTGGGGATGTAGCTCAGAGAGGGAGTGCTTGCCTAGTAGGCCCTGGGTTTGATCCCCAGCATGACACACACACACACACACACACACACACACACACACACACACACAAATTCAACAAAACCCCAAACCGGGTGTGGTGGTTTACAGCTGTGACCCTGCACTTGGGAAGGTGGAACAGGAAGATTTGCTAATCATAGGTATCAGTCTGGGCTACAGTGAGAACGTATGTCAAAACACACAAACACAAATTGCATGTGGTGGTGCATACCTCTATAATCCCAGCACTTTGGATGTGAAGGCAAGAAGATCAGGAGTTCAAAGCCAGCCTGGGCTACAGGAAACCTTGTCTGTAAGGGTTGGGGGGAACAAGGCAAGGAAGTAGAGAGTGGGAATATAGCTTAGTTCGATGAGTGCATGTCTAGCATGTGTGAAGCTCTGGGCTCAATCCTCAACACCACATAAACCAGGAGCATTGGTGTATGCTTGTAATCCCAGAACTTGAGAGGTGAATGTGGTGAAGGCCAACCTGGGCTACCTGAGACCCTGTCTTCGAAAACACAAACCAAACAGCAAAACCCCAAATAACAATACCGAAAGCAAACTATAAATAAGATAAACTAATCAGAGATCATTTCCTGGACACAAGGATGGTTGAGAGTGGTCCTACTGAGGGTCTGGAATGTAGACGCTGGCAGAGTAGAGCATTTTCTCAGAGCCCACAGCAGCTGACAAGGACACACAAAAAAGCAGGAAATCTTTCAGTGTCACTGAATTTTAGACAGAGATGAGTAGCAAGATAGCAAGGAGAGAGGATTGGCTCATGCTCTTGTAGGAACTCAAGAGGTTATGGACAAGGAGAGAGGGCAGGTCCACGTACAATAGCCCTGAGAGGCTGATAGCCTGGGAAAGACTGGTTCCTAGGGGAGACAACAGCAAGGGAAACAGTAGCTATGCTGAGCAGATTCTGGGAGGAAGATGTGTGGTAGGGAGCTAGCTAGGAGGGAAGCAGAGACAAAGTCAGGAAGAAGAGAGGTGACTCTCCTGAGCTGTAGGACAACCACCAGATCTGAGGTTCAGGTGAGAGGCCTTATGGCAGTGGAAGTGAAAATCCCTCTGGGTGGGCGGTGCCGCCCCACACTCATCAGGCCTCTGCTGACATATCACTTCCGCTTGGGGGCTTTCTTCAAATGCCCCATGTGGGTTCTGTGACCTGGGTCCTCCCACTGCATCCTGTAGCATCACCCATGGTGCCCAAGACTTTGGGATTGGACTCTGTCTTCTCCAATAGACTACACTCTGCATGGCAAGGACACTGGGCTGTGTGTGTGTGTGTGTGTGTGTGTGTGTGTGTGTGTGTGTGTGTGTGTGTGTGTGTGTGTGTGTGTTGGGAGAGAGGTGTCACTGGGGTCTGGAACATCCCAGATGGATAAAGGGAAAGAAGTGGGGAAGGAACCGTGGACACAGAATGGTATCCCATGGTTTCCATACCATTCTACAAGTTGCCCTGCAACACAGGCTCCTTACTTCTCCATTCCTGCCTGCTCTGTGGCCTCAAACATATAAACCCACCTGAGGTTTAGCCTCCATTCCTATTCTCTTAGTCACTGCTAAGCACCTTAGTACTATGTTTTCTCTTGACGAGGGGGTTCTGTTTGCTGTTGTTGTCTTAAAAAAGGGTCTCACGGGACAGCCTACCATAGCCTCAAATATGAGTTCCTCATATCTCAGCTTCTTGATGCCAAGATTACAGGCAAATCACTGCCATAGAAAGCCCATCTTGAGAGCTTTAATGAAACACCTTTGTGAGAGTGACTGTGACTACATCTAAATGACCCTCAAGGCCTGTTGATCTTTCCAATAGAGGGATGTCGTAGAAGGGTTACCTAAGATTCAGCCACATACCCTTGACAACTGTATGTAATTCTGCTCTAGGACATACTAGATCATATGGAGTATGGAAGCTTAACTGATGGAGACTCCATTTATGTAGCTATGAGGATGTTGTCATTATTGGGGTGAGATTTTTCAGTGATCTGAAGCTCTGGTGTCACTCACACTTCTGCAAGCAACCCCTGATCCATGTTCCCACGGAGAAGTCCAATCACCTCTTGGATAGAATCGTGGCTTTGGCACCCTGTCTGGGGTTAGCAGATGTTTGTTTATGTCTCCTCAGGACAAGTTCACATAACAGCTTTCATTCCTGTTTGTGTGCTGATTTTGTCTTTTAACTGTGGGTCCCTGGCCAATCCCTGGAGTCTCCTAAACTCCAATTTATCTTACTCTAAACTGCTAAACCTCACACATTCATGTTATCTGATCTAGCTGTCCCCCATCCCCACCCCCACCCCATTCATCCTAGGGTCCTCCTCTCAGATGGTTAATGCTGTCAATTTGACAGAATCTAGATCACCCTTGAGGCAAGCCTCTGGGCATGCCTGTAAGGGAGATTCTTGATTACATTATTTAAAATGGGAAGACTCGAGATAGAAGGAAGGTTAAGAGATCCACTTTTGCTTTTTGCCTCCTGGCTTCATGCCTTATTAGCAAGTTCATCTACTGTGTTGCTTGGACCGTGCCTGCTGCCTCTATTGCCATCTTCCCTGAGGTTGGTAAAAGAGCTTCTCTCAACATGAAGCTCTGTGCCTCTCTAGGATCCCTTCAAGTGCTAGATTGGGACTGCTGAAGCCTCCAGACATTGATGGATTATCCAGACTATATCCTGTCAGCCAGTCTACTAAATCCTCTTTGCTAACTATTCATTCTGCCAGTTATGTTCCTCCAGAGAACCCTACTGAATATGCCTGCTGACTATTCTGAGTTTTATCAGGTCCTGATGCAGGTCTCCTCTCTGCCCCCTTATTTCATAATGTACAGGCTAATCCAGTGGACTCCTCTCATCCCTGGGGGTCTCTGCATTGGCCTTAAGCCCTCATCTTCTTTACTCCTGTACCTAGAAAGATGGTGTCATCATCTCCAACACCTTCCCTTGCTTCTTGGGATTTTGTGCACGCCTCTATTACAGCTCCATTTACTCATTTTCATGTCTCTAGTGCCAAGCACAAAGGCTGTGTTCAAAACAGGTTTAGCTCAGAGTTGAAGATGTAACTCAGTTGGTAGAGGGCTTGCCTCAGCCCAGGGTTTGATTCCCTACATGCTGCATAAAATGGACGTTAGTAACACATATCTGTAATCCTAGACCTCAGGAAGTGAAAGAGGGAGGTCAGACTTCTTACCTACACAGTGAGTTCTAGGCAAGACAGAGTCTGTCTCAAAATAAAATCAAGAAAAGGTAGTTAACTAAGAGAGGGGAGAGTGGATGTCCTGGTCCTGATTTTAAAGGAAATGCTTTCAGTTTGTCTCCACTTAATACAATGTTGGCTGTACATATGATCATTTCAGGAGTCCTGTGTTAAAAGCCCAGAGAAAACAAAGACAACATGAAGATGGTCAGGGACTCAAGTGAGGCTGGGCACAGTGATCTCTTCCCTGGGGATAAAAATCTACAGAACAAAAAAACAAAACTGAAAGAAACACCACAGTCATTGCTCAGGAAAAACAAAATCTGCAGGTCTGTGTACACTTAGCTCTTTCTCCTCCTGGGCAGGTTTTCTATGCAGTAACATAGGCCTGCCACAGCTGGAGTTGAAGCATAGGTCAAAACCTTAGCTGGTGCTGGAACCGGGAGGCCAGGATGCTGAGTGTAATTCCAAACCCACACTACAGATGCGGAGACGAAAGATCACGGGTTTCCCCTTTGTGTATGGAGTAGAGTTGGTTACTGTTCAGAAATATCACAAAACAGTTCAGAGACGATTACAATCGGTGCATGCAAACACAGGCAGACCACAGGACATGGATATTAAAAGAGGGGTGGCAGTGTCTCTTTAGATCTATTTCATTCACAAACCCCAGGCTTGTAATACCAGTGATGCTGGTAACAGAGCCTTGTCAGCCATGTAGTGAAGTGTATAATATTACACACTCGTTACTCTGTGGTTCTCCTGAGCTGTGTGTGAGGCCAAGAAAGGCCACTTTACTCACATGTTGATATGTAAAAAGTTTATATTTGGATGACTATGCCAATGTATTTTAAATATTTTATTTATGACTTAAAATATTTCTTATATTAAAAATATTTTATTGTCTTTAAAGATATTTTTGGATTTATTTTAATCTTCATTTACATGTACATATATGTGTGTGTGCATTTGAGTGCAGTGCTCTTGGAAACCAGAGGCATCACATCCCTCAGACATTGAGTTTTAGGCAGACGTGAGATACTCAAAGTGTGCACTGGAAGTTGAACGTGGGTCCACGGCAAGAGTAATAGACATTTTAACTACTGAGTCATCTTTCCAGCTCTGTGTGTGTGTGTGTGTGTGTGTGTGTGTGTGTGTGCGCGCGCACTGGAAGTTGAACGTGGGTCCACTGCAAGAGTAATAGACATTTTAACTACTGAGTCATCTTTCCAGCTCCACTGTGTGTGTGTGTGTGTGTGTGTGTGTGTGTGTGTGTGTGTGTGTGTGTCCACATGTGAGTATGTGCAGGTACCCCAAGAAGCCAGAAGTGGGTATTGGATCCCTGGAGCTGGAGTTACAGGTGGTTATGACCTTCCCAACATGAGTGCTAGGAACCAAAACTCTGGTCCCTGCAAGAGCAGCAAGTGCTCTTAACTACTGAGCCATCTCTCCTATGGTCCTAGAAATAGAACTATGGTTTGCAGACCTGAAAGTTGGCATCCTTACTTCCTAAACAAACTCATACCCTTAAATTTCTTTTAAAGCCAGTTGTTGGTCAGTCAGCCTGTCTAGCTGTTTGCCTGCCTGTTCTGTCTGTCTGTCTACCTGCCTGCCTACCTATCTGAGATAGGTTCTTATGTAGCTTAGGTTGGACTTGAACTCCTGATTTTCTGGCTAAGTACAGGATTACGGCATTATCCCCATGCCTGTCTTTCACTCCTCTTTTTAATAGTTTAACACAGTGCAAATGTGCAATTACTTACTCAGCCAGTCCCAACCAGGAAACCCGAAGACATCTGTAACTCCTCAGTTCCCAGTGTACCCTGTGTGTCTTATACTCTGCCTTCTCTGGGGTCCTGCCCTTAAAGCAAGCTTGCTCACTCAATTAGCAATAGTGTACAGCTGGATAATTTTCTATAAAATTACATGTTTCTACTCTCCGTGGTATCAGTATATGAGCGTAGTTTTACTAGACACCTAGACCAACTGAAACTCAACCCAAATGTGTTGTGACGGTCAACAGAGCTCTAAAGTGACAAGAAGAGAAGTTTTGTCATTGATCAATTAGAAAACTATGCAACTTCATTATTAATTAAGGAAAACTTTTAGATTATCATAGGAAAACACTAAGTTCAAGTTGACTCATCCATGCCTTTCCACGAGTATGCATGTATGTATATGTACATGTATGTATGTGCATACATAGGTGTATATGCACATATGTACATGTGTATATATACCATATACATGTGTGTAGATGTACATGTGCAATACATATATGTATATATACACACATGTATATGTGCACATGTATAAATACACACACACACATATAAAATGTGGTTGTTTGAATAAATGGTCCCCACAGGTCCATAGGGAGTGGCACTATTAGGAGGTGTGGCCTTGTTGGAGTGGGTGAGGCTTGTTGGAGGAGGTGTGCCACTAGGGGGTTGTCTTTGAGGATTTAGAAGTCAGGCCCACTGCCTCACTGTTTTCCTGCTGCCTATGGCTCCAGACGTAGAACTCTCAGCTCCTTCTCCAGCCCCATGTGTGCCTGCACGCTGCCATGCTTCCCACCATGATGATAATGGACTAAACCTCTGAACTGTAAGCCAGTCCTAATTAAATGTTTTTCTTTATAAAGGTTGAAGTAGTCATGGTATCTCTTCATAGCAATAGAAACCCTGAGAGGTGTGTGTGTGTGTGTGTGTGTGTGTACACAAAGAGTTGAACCTGGGGCCTCATACATGCTAGGTAAGTGCTCTACCATTGAGAAATATCTAAAGTCCTATATCTGTCATTTTTTAAAAATTTTGAGGGAGGGTCTCACCAAGTTGCTTAGGCTAGCTTTGAGCTCATTCTGTAGCCCAGGCCAACCTCTAACCTTTGATCCTCCTGTACTAGTCTCCCAAGTAGCTAGGATTACAGGCCCTAACAAGGCCTGGCTTAACCACAAATATTTAATCATGACTTGGTCCAAAAAAATAGTAATAAGTCAAAGCTGTTGGCCTTAATAAGCCATATCAAGTCAGAATACTACAGTTTTATTTTAGATGTTTATTTCTGGGAAGCTTCATTATAGAAAAGAATGCTATGAAACAGTGAGTGGCATTGATTGGGGACTGTGGGTTTATTGTGGCACCAATGGAAACCAGGGCTGGCATTCCATTATTCTCAGACATCAAAAATAGGGACAGTGAGCCTCAACTGACCAGGCAGGTCCTGCAAACTTATCAAAAAGCCTGACCAGGACATTTACCTGGATCAGTGTCAGGCCCTGGAGGGCTGTTGGGCTGGGAATGACAAGAACATCTTTCTACAGCTACAATGAAGTCCAGAAGGACAAACAAGGGAGGTGCAGGGAGTGCCAAAAGCAACAGAGCCCACAAAGAGAGGCAGCACTGGGGAAGAATGAAAAACTGTCCCAGTAAGGCCATGACCCAGAACCAGACCAACCTGTGGGCAGTGCACAGGCCGTTGCAAGGTCAGGATCTGGGATATACAACTGTAGTCTAGAAAGAGTAAGCTGATGTTCTCTAAGAAGTTAGACACCAGCAGGAGATAGAGTCAGATGGCCATTGGATTAGGACAGACTTATCTTTGCTTATCAAAAGATGGAAAGAGAAATTCTAGTATACACTTTTTGTTGTTTTGGGTTTTTAAACATAAATTATTTTATTGCTTTTTCTATCTATGTGTGTCCATGAATGTATGCTACATGTGCATGCTCACAGAAACCAGAAGAGATCATAAGGTCCCCTATAATTTGGAATTACACATGGTTATGAGGCACAGTGTGGGTGCTGAGAATCAAATCAGGACCTCTGTCAGAGCAGACAGTGCTCCTAACCACTGAGCCATCTCTCTAGCCTCTAGTTTTTATTTCTTTTCTTTTTCTTGTATTTTAAAGACATGTGGCTTAGGCTAGCCTTGAACTAGCTATGTAGCTGAAGATGACCTTGGACTAATTCTTCCTTTACCTCCCAAGTGCTAAGATTTCAGGTGTGAACCATTACACCAGGCTTGAGTATTTTTATATATTTAATAATAATTTTTTAAAGTTTAAAAAATTCTATCTTTCTGTCTGCCTGCCTGCCTGCCTAACTGTCTGTGTCCATGTGTATACAAATGTAATAATATGAGAGTGAATGTCAGAGGACAGTGTCTGGATTCTCTCCTACCATGTAGGTCCTGGGGATTGAACTCAAGTCATCAGAGTTGGCAGCCAGTGCTTTACCTGCTATCCAGATTAAGTGTTTTTAATACTCAAGCATCTGTTCAAAGGTAGCATCTTTAATCTGACATGAGATGCTTGCCAACTATGAACAACAAAGGTAGAGAGATGGCACGGCTGCGTAGTGCTGAGCAGGTGATTTCCAACCCCTTGAAATTCTTTGTTTCTTCCAAGATGCCCAGGCAACTGTGTCTCAAGAGAGCTTTTTGGCCCAGCTTAAGGAAAAGCTGGATTATTTGGACTGAGAGGCAACAGAACATACCTCTTATTAGAATTAGAAATACCATGAATATAGTCTAAGGAGATCTGCAGTCTTACCTGGTAGTGCTGGTTCCTTGTTCTATAAACTCCACACTAGGGATAAAGTAAGCAATTACCAAATAAACCGGAGCTGTCTGATCTTTCCCTAAGAGAAAAAAAGCTCAAGGACCCACCAATCTATGAAACAGATCTTGTTGGAGCTTGAAAGGATTGTTGCGTGTCCAGAATTGCAGGCAGGGGCCTGCCAGGCTGACTAATGGCAGATAGCATCTGCAGCCTGACTAGTCCCTGCCATGCCCTGTTATTACCATGCACTTAAAGGCTTCGAATCTGCATATCTTCTAGTGAACCCATGGCTTTGCCAAGGCAATGAGCCTGCTGGCTAGAGTTCTATCCAGTGCCTCACAACCCAGTGCAAAGAAAGGAACAACCCCTCTGTAAGGGTTTGAGTCTGAAATGTTGCCTCCCAACACTCTTGTTTAAACACTTGGTTCCTCGATGTGTGAACCAAGTTTGAGGGGTTGTGGAACCTCTAGGATGTGAGGCCTTGCTTGGAGGACTTAGGTTACTTGGGCGGGCTGGCCTTTGTGTGCTGTCACCCACCTCGGCTGCTAGCTCTTTGCTTCCTGATCTATCATGATGTGAGGAGCTGCCACCGTACACTCCCACCACCAGGAAGTCCACCAAGTCTTCACAGACTGTATCTCTGGAACTGTGGGCCAAAATCAGTTCTTTCTTTCTTAGGATTTTCTGTTAGGTTTTTGGTCACAATATGAAAAGACAGTAATATGCCCTATTCTTACCAGGTGAGTTCCAGTAGCACCTGTTGGTATCAGGAATTGCCTTTACATCCAACAGCGGCACCATTTGGTCACTGTTGCCGTGGCAATGGCCATACATTCCCAGAAAACCTTTTGGCTCAATTCACAACTCAATTCGCCTGGGAGTAGTTAGGTCATATTCCAAATAAAAGGCAGACAGCTTCTGCCCCCTCCTCCTCTTCTCTCTTCTTTCTCTTGCCCCTTCCCCCTGTCTCGTTCTCCCATTAAATCTCTCCACATGGAACTGTGTTGGTGTTGGTGTTAGTGTTGATGTTGGTGTTGGTGTTGGTTTGGTGTGCTTTATTCAGACAGGCACAGGCCAGTATTTAACAGCAACAGCACCTACACGGGATGTTCTTTCAGCCCAATGCCCTTCAGAGAAGCGGGAAGAGGCCTATAGTCTCTCTAGGTTTATGTGGACTGGTACCCCAACTGAGAAAGGTCAGGCAGCTGTGGACAGTGAGGGAATGGCAAAGCCAAGTAGGATGGGCCATCTCTAAAAAGCTTGGGTCAACCACAGGCCATTATTAACGCTTTAGGTCAAATTTATAACAAGTAATGCTACCTTGTACATATATGTGAGTCTAAAATAATGTATAATTGAAGCAAAATTAGATTCTCATTTACTAGAAATTATTTGCTATATAGATATCAATAGAATATCAATATAATGGGATAGCCCATTTTTCTATTCTGTTTTACTGTATTTTTGTCATTAGTAGAAAAGCTGGTAAAGATTTAATAAACCCATATGACCTTCAACTCAGGTCATCATGTAGAGTTTGTAAAACATACTAGACTATGAGCCAGAACTGTAAGAAGTCAGACCACACACAGGAGTGTAGAGGAGGTGTCTAAAGAGGCTGCTTCAGCATGGTACCTACCATTTGCAAAAAATCAGAAACAGTAATGATTGACACAGGCTGTCAGTTCTCCCCAAGGTGACCTGTAGAGTCAACTGAATCCAACTCAAAGCCCTGGTAAGCTATTTTTAAATACTGACAAGTTGATACAGAAACTGTATTTCCTCCCATTCAATATAGTCAATTGGAGGAAAGCAGTGGGGTGTGATTGCCTAACTTTAAAACACACAATCAAGCTACAATCATCAAGACGGTATGGTATTTCTAGGAGTCAAGTCTGAGATCAGACTTCAACATCGTAGTCTTATAAGACCAGGAATGGAAACTGCAAGACTCTGAGTATTGGTCAGAAAAAGAGGATTTGAATACTATCTCTGGACCTGGGTAGAGACTTGATGTTCTAAACAGTCAAGAGGATTATAGAATATATCCCCCAACCTGGCAAAGGAGACAGGGTCTCACGTAGGTGAGGGTAGTTGAGAATGAACCTGAGCATCCAGGTCCTCCTGCCTCCATTTCCCGGGGGCAGAGATTATAGGTGATGCCACCATGCTGGTTCTCATGTGGTTCTGGGAAGGGGCCCAGGGATTTCTGCATGGCCAGCAGGTGCTCTACCAGTGGTTACTGTCTTTCTGGAGGCTTTCAGAAAAAGAACAAAGAGGTACCACTGTCCTCTCCCTTATGGAGGAGAAGAGGGTAATAGAACACAGGTGATATGAAAATAAAAAAAAAAAAAAAAAAAAAAAAAAAAAAAAAAAAGATGGGGGCAGTCATGGGGGACAAGGAAGGAGGATTAACAAAAACAAATTATATTTCAAAATGCCTTCCTGATTCTACCATTTTGTAAGATCCATTAATTAAAAAAAATAAACAAAATAGCGATTCAAATTGGCCTGCCAAACACCTACATAGGTAAGTGTCCTCCAGGAAAGCTGCGTGTTGCAGAGGCTTTAAATTAAGAGCATAAAGTTTACGTCGACACGTGGCGAGCTGTCCTGTGGTCGCTTGTAAGAGCATTTTCCTATTTAGTGGTTCCTGAGGCCACTGTTCTCTTACACCCTTAAGTACTTCCCACTTCGTTGTATAATAAACACTACCTGTTTTCTATACTATGCTCTGTGGGTCTCAGATGAATTGTTCCAATGGAAACCATGAGGCAAGGGGAGCTGCAAAGAGGGTCAAAATAGATCTCAGTGACAGCCCAGACAAGGTACTCAGGAAGAGAGTGGAGTCACAGAAATACACGTATGTAAACATGGTCAGCTGATGATCGAGGAAGTGAAACGTAGACCTTATATGTTCCACAAACCCAAAACAGATTACAGACCATGAGGTAAAACATGCAGCTGTGAAATGCTTAGAAAATCTGCACAATCAAAGCGTGCCAACAGCTTTTTCTATGCAACTCTTAAGGGCGCAGCCCACAGAAGAAAGACCTAACAGACAGACTGGGTTCATTAAACATACTGTCTGCTCCATGTCTATAAAGGACCCTCTTAGAAAGAAGAGGGGTGGGAGATGACCCACACACCTACAGAGAATATTTGCAAAAGATACTTTGAATAATGAACTATCTAAAATATGCAGAAAACCATTAAAATCCACCAATAAGGTCACAAAGATCCAATATAAAAGACAATCAAACTAGGGATTGAGAAATGAATCAATGGCTCAGAACTGTAGCTCCAGTTCCAGGGAATCCTAAGCTATTTTCTGGCTTCTGTGGGGACCAGAAATGCTTGTGCTAGGCTCACACCCATGTAGGCAAAACTCACATAAAATAAATGTATCAGTATGTCTTTAAAATACAAACAAAACCCCTAAACTATAAATATAATATACAGACAGAAAATTCGCATATTAAAAGACTCTACCCTGGGGCTGGAGAGATGGCTCAAAGGTTAAGAGCACTGACTCCTCTTCCAAAGGTCCTGAGTTCAATTCCCAGCAACCACATGGTGGCTCACAACCATCTATAACATAATCTGATGCCCTCGTCTGGTGTGCAAGGGTACATGCAGGCAGAACTCTATACATAATAAATAAATCTTTAAAAAAAAAAAAAGATTCCACCCACATCACCTGTCCTCACAGAGTCGCAAACGCAAAGAGCACAAAATGCTGAAAAGAGTGAGGGGCAACTGGACTGCACTGGCTTCTAGTGAGAACTCAGAACAGAGCTGTCACACCGTGGCTTCTTACAAAACTGAACTTTCTCACCCTGTTATGGCAGGCACCCTCCTGGACACTTACTCACACCCAAACCTTCACACCGGTGCTTAGAGCCAATTTCTCCTAAGCGCCAGAACTTTGAGGCAATCACTGTGGGACGCAGCCCCTCACTCTGACATGACAATTTAGACTAAAGACCGTGAAGTAGTTTTTATTTTACAAGTTCTGTAGAAACTGATGTCAGCCTAGAGAAAAGGCAAAAGTGGTTAGCACCTCTGACGTAGGGCAGAACAATAGTTTTTAAAGACCCTAACCTCCAAAAAGCCCTGTCTTCTTTGTCCCATAGTCTGGCACTCCAGAGAGCTACAGCCTCTGTGCTAATTTAGCACAGCATCCCCCCACCCCACCTCCAATTTCCCATCCTAATGGTTCTGGATGCAAAGCTTTATCTAATATATATCCCAAGGGTTGAAATTCCTTCCTTTTTTGATTATAGCTCAGCCATTTACCAGGATCCCTGAAACTTTTCAACCCAAGATAAACTGCCATCATCTAGACAAGGTGGCAACAGTGGGCAACTAGAGGAAACAAGGGTCTAGTGCGTCCTACAGATCTATGAATCTTTGACAAGCTCTAATACAATCCATACTTAAAGTGGAGCAACATTTTACTTCTTACAACCATGGTATCCTTTAGTAGGTAAATGGATAACTAGTGGTATATCCAGTTACTGGAATATTATACAGCAAAAAAAAAAGCAATGAAATATGAACCATCAAGAGACAAAGACGTTTAAATGCATATTACTAAGGGCAAGAAGTCCTCTGGTGTAATCTCAACTCTAACATTCTGGGGAAAACAAGCTATAGAAAGGATTAAAAGGTCAGGGATTTCCAGGGGAGAGCAGCTGAGCACAAAGGACTTTTGGCCCAGTGCAACTACCCTGTGTGAGTTTGTCAATGGTAGGCACATGGCATTAGTGATTAGGTCAAGGCCACAGAATGTACACGACCCAGAATGAACTTAATGAGCACACTGGTCTGCAGCTGATGACGTGTCAATGTGGGTACATGGGCAGTAAAACTGTCACCGTGGTAGAGGATGTTGGCAGTGTGGGAGGCTATGTATGTGGGCAAGGCGTTAGGTGGGAAGTCTATGTACTTCAATCCCATTCTCCTGTGAACCTAAAACTGTTCTTGTAAATAAATGATTCAATTCTAGAAAAAGAATTGATCATGTGTTATTTCCCTAAATGGAAAAAAAAAGCCAGAGTTAACTACTCCCCCAATTAGACCCTCTGTTCTCAGAGTGTAGGTCTTGAAGTCTTCAATATTCGTTAACACTTCCTTTTCCCACTGCCAAGAGAAGCTACTTTGCTATTTAACAGTCCAACCTCTAACATACTTCAACCCACCTTAACTTAACCTTTAGTCCTTTGCCTGACAGGGCCTTTTCTCACTCTTCCTTAAAATGTGGTGTTGTTTTTAAAAGCATTGCCAAACAATACTTGCTAGGGCTCAGCTTGATGTGTGAAGGCATAGGCATGAACCAGCCTGTCTTAAATGTGTGCATCCTGATATACACAATGCTGTAACTGCAAGTCAGGAGTCTCACTGTAATCAAGTTTGCTAGTGAGCATGGAGAACATGAGCATATGTGAACCTGATAGGACCAGGCACTCCCCATCTTGGTTTTTGAGTCTCGGCCTCTGGCTGAACCTGGGGCCTACCAGTCCATATGCTTCTGTCTCCCAGATCTGGGATTGTGGGTACACACCTCTGTGCTTGGCTTTTTACTTGAGTTCTGGGGTCTGAGCTCAGACCTTCATGCTTTAGCGGCAAGCATTTTAATGACCATGTCATCTCCCCAACCCATTTTAATGCTCTCTCGGGTCATTCTTATAAAAGTCCTAGGTATTTACAGTTTAACAAGAAGATAAAATGATTCTTACCTGGTGCTGATCATCAGAATTTGATGGGCAGTTGGAAGTGACTGCATCACACTCCTTAGCTAGGATGGGGGCAGGAGGGAGAGAACAACGTACAGATAAAGAACATACACATTCCACTCTTAGACCTAAAATGAAAACTCAGTAGTTAGAGCTGCCTTGGTGTTGGTAAAATTGGGATGGATTTGAACAAAGATAAGTTCAGATCCCAACTCTTTGCCATCCCGCTACGTAATGTTAATCTTGGCGGGAGTGAGCATGATTCTGTTGGTTTTGAAGAGAGAGGATTCCAGTCACTACCAGCACAAAGAATTCTTCAAACAAGGCAATAGCCTTTTCAGGGAGCTGGAGACACCCCACCCTGGAGATTCCACAGAACTTGTCTCTCACAGCCCATACTCCAAGTGTCCCATGTTTCTAGGTGCAACCTGGTGCAGCTCTATACATTACAAGGTGCCCTTGTGCCCCATGCTACAGACATATGGGACTGCTTACTATACCCCCATTTTATCTGTCTAGCCAGGTATCATATGTTTGGCCAGCCCCATCAACTTAGGGTAGTAATCTACCTTGATCAACAACGGACAGAGAAGGCAATCAAAACTGCTTCCTAATCAATAGATTAGACCATGCCATGACCAAGGACATTTACCAAGAATAAATTATCCTCTTGGCTAACTGGTGACGGCTGCCTGGGGTGGACTTGAACTTAGCTTTTGTGGGGCAATGAGGCTATCTCTTGTCCCAGGATGAAAACTATTGTTGAGTGGCTAGAGTCCTCAGCTTGGCAGGTTAGTCTCTGAATACCACTTGTTATAGGAATCAGAGCATAGTACCCTGGCTGATTGCTGCTTGGGTTCTACAGACCAATAGGATCCTCTGGTTTGTCCAGTGTCTGTTGGCTACATGAGCCATCTGTACATGGGTCTGTTCTAGGTGTGACCTGTGAGTTCCCAGCACCATCACAGATGAGGTGCAGCTCTTATGAATCTTACAGAAGGGAAGGCACTCTCAAGCCAGGGACAACCCCATTTGGCACCTTGGTAAATGTGATTCAGTGAAGGATAATGATCTGTCTGTCCCTTCATGGCTGTTTCTCTCACCACAGTCTATCTTTCCCTTGACCTCTAAGGGCATTGAAGTGGGCAGACAAGGCAGGCTGAGGACCTTGCATTGATCCAAAAAGCAAAGAGGCTGATCATTGGGTACCAATGCTCTCCCAGCCAGTGCACCTGCCCTTGGCTCAGCATTGCTGCTTCCTATACCCAAAGAGCAAACCTTACCCTCGGGGAGTTGGATGGCCCCACCCAGGCTACAAACAAAAGTACTCCACTGGATGAAGGCCAGACCTGAGAAGATCATGACTAGTCCCTGGAGGAAGGATCATCAGGGGTTTGTTTAATTTGAGCATTCCTCACAGCAGCTATGTGTGGGTGATGCTGAGGGTGCAAAATGAACATTCCAGAGGCTGGGAGGAAGTGGCTCAGCAGCAAAGTTTTTGCCTAACATGCACAAGGGTCTCCAGCATCACAATAAAAAAAAATTAAATGAAGTGTGTATGCCGGGAGCTTTAGCAAAGTTCAAATTCCTTGGGGTAGGGACGTAATCTCAGCATTAAAGTACTTCTCTAGCATTGCATGTATGCTCAGATTCGTTTAAAAAAAGTAACAGAATCAATCTACCTCACTTTTCTTTGCATTTTAAATTTCTAAAAAGATTTTAATTTTTATTTGTGTGTGTGTGTGTGTGTGTGTGTGTGTGTGTGTGTGATTCTATGGAGATGTGGGTGTCCTCAGAGGCCAGAAGGGGGCATCAGGTCCCCTGGAACTGAAGTTACAGACAGCCCTTAGCCACCTGATGTGGGTCCTCTGGAAGAGCAGCAAGCATTCTTAACCACTGAGCCATCAACCCCTGCATCTTAAATTTACTATGACTTTCTTTTGAACAGTAAGAGAGAGGCACTCTAAGGAAAATTATCAAGGTTTTGTTTGTTTTTTGGGGGACTGGGGTTTGAACTAAGTAAGATCCTCAAACACACTTAGCATATTTAGCAAATGCTCTACCACTGAGCTTTTCTCTAGGCTCCTTTGTTTACTCTGTTTTGTGACAGCATCTTACTAAGTTGCCTGTGATAGCTTTGACCTCATTCTGTAACCTAGGCAGGTCCCTAACCCCACCCCCATCCCCCATCCTCTGGCCTCAGCCTTCTAAGTAACTTGTACACAGGCCTGTACCACCAGGCCAGCCCAGAGTTTCCTTGATTTACATGAGGACTTGTCTGTTTGCAGTTGTCTTCTGCTGTGAACACTCATTTAAAAAAAAAAAAATCAAAACTATTTTCCCAAAGACATTTGCAAATGTAACAGGAAGACACGTTCTCTTCAGGATACTCAAGTTCCTGTGAGAAGTCAGGAAGTTCCTGATGAAAAATGTAGTAAGTCCCTGTAATATGGCCGAACAGCTTCTTTGTCAGCTTGACTGAATTGTGATCTCATGGAAACACACTTCTGAGTGCGTTCGTGAGAATTTGTCTGGAAAGGTCTGAGGAGGAAAGAAGGACCCCGAATGTAAGCAGCACCGCCCCAACAGGCTGGTGTCCTGGACAGAAACCAGAGGAAAAACAGTCTTTTTCTCTCTCTGCTTCATGACTGCAGATTCAATGAGACCAGTTGTGCTGTGCCCCTGTGCTGTGCCTTCTCCACTGTGAATAACTGAATCCTGAAACTTTTAGCCTTCTTTATTTTGTCAGGGATTTGGTCTTGGCAACAAGAAAAGTAGCTAATCCAGTCCCCATCTCCTGTAGGTCAAGCAGAGCTGCGGAGAAGAGACCCAGCAGAATGTACCACAGAAACCTGCAGACCTAGAGCTAGGGACTGACTCTGGAGGGAGCTTGCTTTTGTCCCTGATGAGAAAGCAGGTGTGATAAATCATATGCTGATCGTTGAAATTACCCTAGATTTCCACATGACTTACAGCAAAACCACAGCATTCAAAAGCACTCAAGCTTGGCCTGCATTAAAGAACAGCTCTAAGCCGCTCACGAATAATGTAGGCCTCCTGTGACAGGATAACAGATGCGAGGAAGCTCGCCTAACCTATTTAAGAAAATGAGTTTTGAGGCCTTTTTCAACTGTAGGAAAATTGTTAAAGCTAATTACCCATGACTCCAGTATTAAGTAAACTAGACACCCCCAACTTACTGGGATGCCAGAATCCTCGCTTAATATAATTAGATGGAAGTTTAGATTTTTTTTAGGACCACAAATTGGTCTCTAAAATTACTTTACATGAATTTTTAGATTCCTAAAAATAACTCTCTAAAAAATACTTGTTTGTTTACTTATTTATTTTGTAAGCTCAAGGTGTCTTCTTTCTACTTTATTGCTTTTGAGGCAGGGCCTCTCACTGGGCCTAGAGCTCAATGAGGCTGGCTAGCTGGCCATTGATCTCTGGGGACCCTCTTCACACCACCTGCTCGTATTAGGTTTGCAGACTAAACCCCTATGCCTGTCTATTATGAGTGCCGGGGATCTGAACTCTGGTCCTCATACTTGTGCAGCAGGCACTTTGCGCAGGGACCTTCTCCCCAACCCGTTTATTAACTCTTTTAGTCAGCATACAAAGTAGCAGATAACACTGTGACACATTTTCGTGCATAAGCATCACCAGACTTTCTTCTACATAGCATCATTATACTTCATTCCTACTCCTCCTCAGGCTGTCGTCCTCTGCTCCCCTCTCTTAAAACGAATTCCATGAGAAAACTATTAGAAACATCACTAGCAGACATTAAATTGCCTTATTATTGAATTGAATCTTTAAAACTTCTAACCAAGACTCATTTAACCTACAAAGCAGTGCACTTCTTTGGAGATTTAAAAATTATGCACTTTATATTATTTCCTGTAACATAGAACAAAGGGAAGGTCTGTTGTGTGCTCTCAAAGTCATGCTTCCTGTGAAGGCATGAGGGCTCGAATGAAAGTTGTATAAAGCTCAGATTCTAGGAGAAACCTGACCATACGTAGGATCAGGTTGCTAAGCAGTGTTCTTTTCCTTTCAAAACAGGAAGTCACATTCAAGGGCAAAGAAGAAAAGAGCTTTATAACACCCATCCAAGTGTACCCTCTGGGCTATTCTGCTTGACAATCCTTAAACTGATTTCTGTGGGGTTTTGGCCAGCCCTCCCTTGATCCCTGTCTGGTGTTCATGCTCCTTAGAACATGCTCCAGACCCTGGATCTCCTTTGTTGAATTATATTTTTAAAAGTGTGTGTCTCTCTGTGTGTGTGTGTGTGTGTGTGTGTGTGTGTGTGTGTGTGTGCATGTGCATGAGTGTGTGTGTGTGTGCATGTGCATGAGTGTGTGTGTGTGCATGTGTGTGTGTGCATGTGGTGTGTGTGTGTGTGTGCATGTGTGTGTGTGTGTGTGTGTGTGTGTGTGTGTGTGTGTGTGTGTGTGCATGTGTGTGTGTGTGTTGCTTGGGTTAGGCTGGCTGGCCAGCAAGACAAAAAAGATATGTCTGTTTTATTTCCTCAGCACTGGGACACAAGCTATGACACCATCCAACTCTTAAAAAAAAAAAAACAAACTAGACAACGCTTTATCTATCCACTTATCTTCCTATCTATCTATTTACATACCTACCTACCTTACCTGTCTGTATGTCTGTCTGTCTGCCTGCCTACCTATCTACATACCTACCTTATCTATCTGTCTGTCTGTCTGTCTACCTACCTACCTATCTGTCTGTCTGTCTATCACCTATCTATCTATGGAGGGGTTGAGTGCCACAGGGGTGTGGAGGATGTTGGGAGGAGGTTAATGGAAGACATGTGATGTGAAATTGAGAGGGAATATCTTGGGGGAAAGCCAATTAGCTAGAGGAAGCATGGGCTAAGATTATAAGTGAGAAGAAAAATTAGACTAAAATATAATGATACATATGTAAGACATTGCCATTGAAGAAACCTATCACTCAGTGTGCTAACTTTAACAATTAATTAAATAAGCTAGAAAATGGGAGCTCTAGATGAGGGACAGGTTACCTGTGGAGAGCCTGCAGGGCAAGGGAGCTTGCTGGAAACCTGCCAAGCACAGCCATGGTTTATGGTCAAGCCAGGCTTTGGCCTCTCCCCCATTCCCACAGTCACTTAGAAAAGGACTGACATGTTAATGGATCACACCACGGGACAAGAGAGTCTGAGGCCAGGGAGGGGAGATAGCAGTGCCCAAACCTAGATTTATCCACAGGTGGCCCTGGTGAGAAGCTCTCCCCTGTTCCCACTCTCAGAGACATATCAGGAAGCCACCTTATCATATCATATCAGGGGTTCCATAGGCCACCTCTGCACGGAGACCAAGCAGCCAGGTGACCTGCCGTCTCTGGAGCTGAGATGATCTGACTGTCCCTGTCCCCTCATCTCTGGGCTGTCCACAGGGTACAAGGTCAATGTTCTGATACAACAAGCCACATGATGGCTTTGCAAACACACCATGGTGCTGGGCCGCAAAAGGCTAGAGGCTGGCCACTTTCTGATCCTTACCATGTTTGAATTTGAGGCTGTGGATTACAAAAGGAATTTTCGAGCCTGACAAGAGTCCCTTGGTGTTTGTCCACAGAACATTACTGGGGTTTCAGTGAAATCTACCACACACCTTCCCCAATTGGAGCTTGGGCTAACACATTCTCCTTCCTCTTCCTCCTCTTCCTCCTCTCTCTCTCTCTCTCTCTCTCTCTCTCTCTCTCTCTCTCTCTCTCTCTCTCTCTCTCTGTTTTTCCTTTTGGTTTTTGGAAACAGTCTCACTCTAGAGCTCAGGCTGGCCTAGAACTCATTACGTAGTCCAGACTGGCCTCAAACTCCTAGCAGTCTCCTGTCTCAACCTTCCAAATGTTAGGATTACAGGCATGAGTCACCTCACCCAACTCCTCTCCTTCTCCTTAAACAAATTTGAGTCACCTACATTATTTGAACGCAGAACATGTCCGGCTTTGTGTAGTGCCTGGTGATAACACCATATGAAGTTCAAATGTATAATCTGGTATAACATGATTGATCCATTCTAATTAGAAAGTTCATTTCTAAGGATAATTGGGTAACTATTCTCAACCTAAGTTATTGGTTCATTTCTGTCTTATTATCTTCAGTAAGTAAACTGTATTTGAGTGGTGCTTTGTTCCAGATACTCAATTAGTCACAAGTAGAAGTCCTTATATTAACTGTTCTTACCTTTAGGGAGGCCAGTGTCTTGAATGGGATACTTGTCTGACTGCAGAAACGGACAAAAGCAGAGAGTTATTTTTAAATGTCAGTTGTGAGATCAAAGTGAACAGAGAGCTTTGTGTCGTGTTTCAGAGGCAGGCTGAGGTAAAGCTGGCTCATCGGCAAAGTGCCTGCCTAGCATGCAGAAGGCCACAGGTGCTGTACCCAGGATTGCAGCATAAGCAAGATTAAACCTTCCAGGTCTTTAGCCTCAGGCTTATCAGCAGGCTGATATCAGAGTCGACAGGTTAATGTCAGAACATGAAACAGAATAATCCCCCTCTTGACTTCCTTGGCTCTGACCACTAAACCACACTTCCTCTCTTCTCTGCTGTGCCATTCTTCCTCTCAACTTCCGGCAGCTTTATACTCAGATTTTTGTCTTGGTGCATTCTTAGAGTGCATGTTTCTTCTCACCATTTCTGTGATGGTCATGCCACATACATGTGTTCTGGGCAATATTCACTGCTGTAGACTCTGTCCTGGGTTTGAATCCTGGGACAGGACTCCATGTTAGATATCTTCAATGTTGAAAGGAGGTTAACTAAAAATAGACAGTATTAAAAGTGGACACCAGACAAAGACCTAGGAACATCTAAGAATGTCACTTATGGTTTGCATGAAGCAAAAAAAAAGGATCTAACATGATTTTGTTGCTGCTTCAGAGAAGGTATCATGTAGCCCAGGCTGGCTTCAAGCTTGCTGTATAGCTGAGGATGACTGTATACTCCTGATCCTCCTGTTCCACCTACAGAGTGCTAGGCCTGCGTGTGTGCAGCACCTTGCTGAGTGCTGGTAGTGCTGGGGATTAAGCCCAGGTCCGTACATTCTGGGCAGGCACTCTGCTCACTGAATCACATCCCTAGCAGAAGATCTAACACTGGTTTTTTGACCTGGAAATGATGATGCCACAGAGGATACCATATGTAAGAAGTGTATCTTTGGAAAACCTTTGGAGTTTCTGAGCTCTCGTGGTAATACTTGGTGACCACAGTGTGATCTAGCAAGGCATAAAGAGTCAAAACCTGCCACCTACCATGGCAAAGGATAAAGTGCTGGGGTCTGTGTCCTCCACTGGCTCCTTTGCCATGTGATCTGGAAAGATACAAAGGGACAGGATTGTCACTGAGACAAAAGCACGATGAGGCCTTCCCTGTCATTTTCACCTCTGAATGAGCTGCCTGTCCTGGGCAATATAATTGTACTGTCAGTCATTTGTTACCCTTGTTACTTTAAGGAAGAGAACAAGGAGAAGAAACAGAAAAAGCAAAACCACTATGCTCAGGACTTACAAACAAACAAACAGAACAAACACAAGTTACTTATAAACATGCTCAAATACTGGGAGTTGCAATTAATGACAGATTATACAAACATCATACCAACCCCTGCAAGAATGTGCCTATGCAGGGGTTGGGGATTTAACCAGTGGTAGGCGCTTGCCTAGCAAGTGCAAGGCCCTGGGTTGGTCCCAGCTCGAAAAAAAAAAAAAAAAAAAAAAAAAAGAATGTGCATATGCGTCTAGGTCAAGGGACAACCTGAGGTATTGTTTGTAGCAATCATCTACCTTCTTATTTTATGAGCTTGGTTCTCTCAGGAGCCTGGAACTCCCCAAACAGGTTCCTCCCTAGCGCTTAGCTTGCAAGCTGGCTTTTGTACATTGGTTCTGGGGCTCAAATTTGGGGCCCAGAACATTTACTGGCCAAACTATCTCCCCAGGTACCAACAACTCTACCTGTTAGATTGGATGTAAAGTTTATTTAAGGATTTTTATTCTGAATCCTGCATTATTTTCTAGTCTCTATGACTTGCTTTTTTTTTTTTTTTTTTTTAAAGAACAAAGTCCTTTTAAGAGGCTGGAGTGATGGCTCAGTAGGAGGAGCACTTGAGGCTCCTGCAGCTTGGTTCCCAGCACCCACTTGGACGTTCATAACCATTTATGACTCAAGTTCAAGGGGATCTGACACCCTCTTCTGGCTTCTGCAGGCACTAGGCATACATACATATGGTGAACATTTTTAAATGTCTTAAAAACACTCATACACATAAACAAATCTAAATTTAAAAAAAATAATAATTTTAAAACATTAAGCTTCTTGGACTGGCAAGGCAGCCCAGCAGATAAATCATTTGCCATGCAAGCTCGAGGACCAGAGTTTGAGTCCCCAGCACCCTTATAAAAGCCAATCAGTATAACTGCTGTCTATCTTCCCAGCCCTGAAGAGCAAACTGGCTAACCAGACTAACTGGAATCGTCAACTGAAGGTTCAGAGAGACCCTCCTCTGAATAAAGGGGTGACCCTCCCCAGCGAATGAAGGGAAGACCCTTCCTCAGAGAATAACACAGAAGAACAATAGAGAATGATTCTCAACATTAACCTTAGACCTCTACATGCACATGCACATGTGCCTGCCTACACATGAAAAAACAAAACACAAACACATGGGAGGAAATGGCTTGTTTCTGAGACAGAATGAAATGGTCTTTAACAGTATTTCTCAACCTTCCAATGCTGCCACCCTATAATACGATTCCTCATGTTGTGATGACCCCCAAACATGAAATTATTTTTGTTGCTACTTCATAACTATCATTCTGCTACTGTTACGAGTCGTAAGTTAATGTCTGTGTTTTCTAATGGTCTCAGGCGACCCCTGTGAAAAGATTATTTGACACCCCCAAATGGGTAGTGACCCACAAGTTGAGAATTGCTTGTCTAGAAGAAGCATGCATTAACACCTGCACAAGGATTCTCCTATAATTAAAAATAAATCATATGCGGGAAAAGAAACAGCTTCTGGGATTGGTGGTATGTTCCTGATTCCAGCACTTGGGAACTGAGGCAGGAGGATGTGAGTTTGAGGATAATCTGAGCTATATAGTCTAAAAACTAAATAAAGGTATGAGAAAATAAGGACGTAAAGGGGGGGGAATGGCAGTGACAGCTGGGGTAAGGAACAATGTCACCCAGAGCATCTGTGAGGAGCAAGCAGGGCTATTAACAGAATAGAGCACCAGCCAGTGTGTCAGAGGCCTGGAGCCTCATCTACACTCCTGTTGACTTTGGGTAAGCCTTGAGGTGTGCCTTGGGGGAGACTCTAACCTCAGATGATGGCTATGTACAGCGTGATGATGGCATTGGATGGGCTTTAAGCCGGCTACGCCTTGGACTCTTCATCTGGGACATGAAATTAAATCTGGGTCCTCCAGTTCCTGCTGGATGCCCCAAGGCCAATGACCACTATTCAGGCCAGACATGGAGGTTGTACTGGGCGGCTGACCTTCTGCTCCTCAGAACCTCACTGAGGACTGTGAGGTGAGAAGGCTTGCCTGGGAGAGCTTGAGGCCAGCAGGGCTTGTGCTGGTTTGCTTTCTGAAGCTCAAGAAGTTCCCAGAAAACTCAGAAGAGGCACATTGTGAACTGGTGCAAGAGGTATGCTCAGGGCTTTTGCTGTTATTTTTGTTTCGGTTTAGTTTTGCAGACAGGGCCCCATAGGGTCCAAGTTTTGATATAGGGGAGAACGACCTTGAACTTCTGATCTTCAGTGCTAGGATGACATTAGTTTGTCATTTCTCCTGGTTTTGGGGGTGCTGGGGATGAAAACCGAGGTCTTTGAGCCTGGCTCTTACTCTCCCAGCTGAGCTAGGCCCTCGGCCTCTGTGTGTCTTGCCTCGTTTTCATTGTAAATGCTCTAACTGCCTTGGCCTTTGCTGTACACGAGGCTGTGGCTTAAGCTCTTTTTCATGTCTGTCAATCGTGTTCACAGACCTGGGTCCACGGCGGTGCCCCACATGCTCCCTCTGATCCACTGCCTTCTTCTCGCAGCTGTTTTAGGTCAGGCCCAGCTGCTTTTGTTCTCACAAGCACAGAGTTACGTGTGCCAAGGAGGTTGTGGGAGGGCTGTTGCTGGTTATTTGAGACAGCTCTAGAAGTAGAAAGTCTTCTAAAAAGCCTTACCTGGAGGCCTTGAAGTTGAATGTTTACAATATGATTAAGTGTAAAATCAAATCGTTTATCTAAAGCTTGAAAATGTTTGTTTTTACAAGCCCCAGGTATCAGCAGGTTGAGCCCACAGGCAAAGCTCCAGTGCCAGATGGGATGTGGGGCACCAAGGGGCCTGGAACAGAAAGGGGGATTTGTGAGCCCCAAAGAGGGCATAGCTAGGAGGTCTTTTCTGGGGTGACAGGGACATTCCCCTGCCCCAGCTGTCACCCACCCTCTGGCCAAGTTTCCTTCCCAGAGTTGCCTCAACCACTCACCCACCTGCTGGCAGCTGCCTGTTGCACTAACTGATGTTCCTTCCTCAAAAGGACCTTCTAGAGAGTTCTACCAGGTGGCAGATCCATACATGGGGGTCCCTGGCAGGGTACCAGTAGACCCTGATTCAGATGAGGATGAGCAGTCCACACCATCATTCAGAATCTCTGGACCACATGTTATCTTAGGAGTTAAAGAGAGCCAGGTGTGACGGCACATATTTAAAATCCCAGCAGTCCAGAAATGGAGGCAGGAGGCTCATGAGTTTAAAGCCAACTTGGGCTACATAGTGAACTGCAGACCACCCTGAGTTGTATATAACAGATTCTATCTCAACAAACAGTGACAATGAAAGCACAGTCTCTGGCAGTGACTATGGAAGCCCCACACAGTGAAAAGCACATCTTCAAGCTAGAAGTGCCCAGCCCTGCAACCTGAAGAAACAGCTGGAAATTCTCCTTCCTTCATGACTGTTCTGCACCACCCTACGTGTACATCTTGACACACGTGTGTCATTTTCTCCCCTCAGATCCTGCTTGAAAGTCCCTTCCCAAGGCAGGCCATCCAAAGCCAACCTCTATCCACCTCTGTCGGGGAGCTGCACATCAAAAACTCTCTGAGCCTACCTCATCTGATCTTGTCTTTGAGAAGGGACCCTTACTGGGGAGCAGCTGGGGAAGGGCCAGGAAGATGCGAGAAGAGTCCTTCCTAAGGACCAAAGTTATCAACATTAGAACAGCTTCTTCATCAGCTCATATTTTCAACATACAGGGCTGTGCAGGCTTCAGTCAAGCTCCTACAGTGAAATCTCCCCATAAACTCAAAAAGAAGCATTTGGCTGGAGAATTTGGGGATGGAGAGGGAGTCAGTTGGCAGACTTCTTGCCTAGCATCTGCAAAGTGATTTCTAGCACTACACAAACCCAGTATAGTCCTAAGTGTTTATAATCACAGCACTCTGGAGGTGGAAGCAGGAAGATCAGGTGCTCAAGGTCATCCAACGTAGCTC